>NW_010404134.1:13683-15952 GCF_000710305.1 Buceros rhinoceros silvestris | reverse complement strand
CTCCACAAGCCAGGCTCACAGAGAGCGATGGCCGTGCCAAGCCTCTATGCTCTGGCATTTAGAAGTTGGCACTGGGCAATGCCAGACTGACCTGCTGTCTCATTTAATGGCTTTTGTGTGTGTGACACTGACTCCTGCAGCTTTGCATGTGTGTGCCAGCCTGGGTAAGCAGGTCAGACTTGCTTCTGCTCTCTCTTGCCCAGCCGTTAGCTTCATCCTCTCTTGCTCATCCTAGATGAGAACCTGAGAGGACTCAGCTTAAGAGAAGGGAGGAACACAGCTGAACTTCTGCTGCAGCAGACGAAAAGGGTGATCATATAACCATCTCCAAGCGTTTTCAGAGCGGAAATGGTGAGTCGAGAGGGAGAAATTGTTTATTCTGAATGAAGGAGATATTATTAAAGTAACAGGATAGCTGAGCAAAGGAAAAATTTAGGCTGAGTTTAGGGAAATTTTCTAACTGTGAGCCTTGGAGATGTCTCCTAGCGGTGGTAATCCTATTGTTTGAGTCATTTCAGAGCAGGTAGTGTGCTAAAGCAGATTCTGTAGACAGCAGTCCTGAAGTGACTGGGGGAAGGGTAAGACTATTAAGCAAAAGATTTTAATTTCTAATTTCTGTGAATCACTTGGTTTTGGTCTCAACAGAAGCTTGCAGGCTGTGGCTGTTTCAGCTATAACCTATGATATGTAAAATATGTGGGTGAGAGGAAGTGGGAAGGACACTGGGAACTTACCCTTGGGCAAGCTTACAATAATGAGACATAGTTCTTCATCTGTTGGGAATGATATGGGTCTAATTGATGATCAAAGCGTTCTTTGTACTGCCTTAAGTGTAGGGAGAGAATTGCTCTTCTCCTTTGCGTGGAAAAAGGGGAAGCACTTCTTCACCTTATTCTTGGATACACCTGTTGGATAGACAGAGGCAAATGAGCCGTTGGAGATGAGGAGGAATGAATACGTGATATATGGGATGAATCTGACACCACCCAAGACGGGGAGAAGTTTATACCTAGATTAACAAAGAACAAACAGCTTGAAAGAAAATAAATAGAGAATAGAAGTAAATATGTGTGCTACTTTCCATCCAGTGTCCATTGAAGGAAAGCTAACAGCAAAGTAATGAGAGAGCTCAAAGGGCTTTGAAAGCTTTGGCTGGGGGGTGTTGAGTGCTGGGGAGTGCGATGCATTCCTCAAAAGAAAACAGCAGACTGGGAGAAATAAGGGGAAAGAAGTGTTTTGTAAGTTAGATAGAAATGAGTCTGTGAAACATTACAGGCATGGACAAAGGTGCATGCTGGAGATGGAATAGTTGTGAACAGCAGAAAGAAGACCTGCCCAAAAGGCCTTGGAGGAGTGTTTCTCCACTGTCATAGAAATATTTATATGTCAGAACGAGAATATAAGTGATCTTCAAAGCCAGTTAAAATAAGCTAAACTGCATCAGTTCTCATCTAAAACTACTGAAATGCCCTTGGTGGGGTGTTTATTCAGAATCACGATAATGAACCATTTGGTCCAGGTGCTGGATTGTTCTGGCATTCATCATTGTGCATGGCACTTCCCATTGTCTTTAGTCTCTGCCATCTTCCTACTCGGAATGTATGGAAATTTTCCTGCAGCATCATTCATTCTGTTTATCAGCATCTGAAGTGTGCAGGCTCTTCCAAGACGTATCCATTGTGCCCTAGATCCAACCCCTCTTCTTTGTCTCTGTTTACAATATTCCTGGAACAACAGGGCTGTGAGCCAGAAGAAGATCTATGGCCACTTAATGTCACTTGCCTGGTGAGCAGTAATATGGGGAACAGCAGGGCAAGAGTTAGCAGCCTGGGCTGAAGGAGCAGTAGGACAATGGTTAAAGCAGTGTCAGAACGTGAGGAATGCTTCTTCAGAGGTATAAAATATGCAGCATGTCTTGGGTGGGGAGATGGCAATAACTATGGAGTGAGAGGCTGTCCTAAGCTGAAATCGAGTTGCTAAAAATCAGGGAGTTGGAGAAGCTTAGGTGTAAATTATGATGTGATTTATAGCTGTAAGCCCCAGCTCTTAGGAGTAACAGTTTATGAGGCTGCAGTCGGTTCTGCCCATTTGTTCACATGGGTCTTTGTAGCTCCTGTAGTTTACCTGTAAAGCTGGTAGTGGACAAAAATATTAAATATGCACCAATCTTCTGCAGTTGGTAAATACAGAACAGAAATAGTGTTGCTTTTTGGTCTGGACATACAGGTATTTCCTTGCCAGACAGCCTGGCAGCATGTCTAGTGTTATG
>NW_010404134.1:0-13584 GCF_000710305.1 Buceros rhinoceros silvestris | reverse complement strand
CTACACCTTCTTGTAGTGCACTTGATTCCCTGGAGGTGTTTTAGATACCAGGCACGAAGCACCTTCCATCTTTGAAGAGTATCTTACAGGTAAGATGGATTTCTTCTTACGCCCAACTAGGGCCTGAAACACAAGGATTTCTTTTTGAGTCATTGTCTGATACTACTGAAACTGTCTGAGAAATGAAGCTAGTGTGAATTAAGATCCTTTCGAAGAAGAACAAATACCGAAGGTTACGGTAGCACTGATGGCTGTCACTGAGGATGACAGGACATCTGTCTCTAGGTACTAGTGGGACTGAGAGTGGTGTTGAGTCCTGGAACTGGGCTAGTGATCAGAGAAGAGAGTAGGGCTGAGATTAGCATTGTAGTTGGTGCAGGTGCAAAATTAGCTGTTGAATTCAGGTTCTGTGTCTTGAAGTCCTCTAACCACTCTTGGGACATCATCAGAACTTCCAGTGAGCAAAGCCCAGAAAGCACTGGCATATGAACTTTCTGATGGCCCTCCAGGGAAGTACAGAGAGGAGGGCTGGAATTAGGTGACGCTTTTCTTCCTCGAATATGGAGCCAATGTTCCAGTGAATTTCCTTTTGCTGGGGACTAATGCAGACTGTTCAGCCTCCTGTCCCAAGCATCGTCTTCCTCCTAATTAGGACAGCTGCCTTCAGGACAGCTTTTTGACTGGAACTGCAGTTTTACAGGACTTCCTTTCCTCTTGCTCTCTTGAGCTTCGAGATAGTGTTTTGGGGGCCTGCAAATACCCTCTCAAAGGACACCTGTGCAAGGCTACCCGGCTGGCACAATTGCAGTAGAAGGAGGTACCAGCATCGGCGCATGATAGAATTGCCCCCAAACTTTTGGGACCACCCCATGTTCTGCCTCAGTTTCTTTATCTGACCTGAAGGTTGCCTAACTTTGCTGTACACTGCCAGAGCAGTTCTCACAGTTAGCCTGGTTGAATGCACAGTGACCTATTCGTGTATTTTGAAATATCGTCCAGAAATATCTCCAAATGCTGAACTGTATTTTGCCTGTACAGCCTAATAATTTTCTATTAATACTTACCTTAGATCTGATCCACATAAAAATGCAGTGTCAAGTGAGGTTCTTACGATATTTTTAAGCAATCTAACCTTTGGTCCTGGCCGAATTCCAGTCTGAATAATTACTGTCTGACTACCTACATTCTTCTTGCATTTTCAGTTGGAGAAGTTAGCTTTCCCTTCCCATTTCAACAGTGATTGTGTAACATTGCTCTGCAGCACTAAGTAGATGCTGCATTCCACTACAATGGTAGATATGTTTTATTGGTAAGTAAAATGAGATTATAGAGGTATAACGGTTTTACGGGCATGTTTATACCTAAATATAGATATGTCTGTAAAACCACTTGACTAATGGCCCTGTCATCTATTATTTTCCAGGGAGTAAGGGACAGTATAATAGTGTGTAAAGGATTTTACTTACTGAGCTGGAGTCTGGATTTGCTAAATTGTTTTGAAGTGGCAAAATCACAGAAAAGACTCCAAACGCTGCATTGTCCCGCACCACTACCAAGGGAAAAAGCTGCTCATGTAAAATACTTTGTAATAAAATATACTGGCACAATTTAAAAATCATTCTTGACTGGTAAAATTAGACTTTAGCAATATTAAAGTTACTTGAAACAACTAAGGGCAAATGCCCTGTTTTACAACTGCAGCCTTGTCAGGTGCTTGTGAGTTTCTCAATTTCTTTTCTTCACTGGAAGCGAGAACATTACTCAGGAGGAGACCTGCATGCTGCCTCCAGTGCTTCCTTGATTGGGTACCTCAAACATTTGCATTTCAACAGTGTAGAAATTAATGGATAGAAGTTGCTGCTGTGTATGCAAAAACACATTTTCACAATAGTTCTGGAGTCACCTTAATTTGACAGTTAATCTGTGCTGGTTCAGCCCTGCCTCTCCTCTACTAGCACATGTTCAAAAGGAGCTTGTAGTGAGCGAGATGAGAGGAGGAGGGAGAGGTGGGCTTGGTGCTGGGGCGTTCGTCCCTTTCTCCAAGAGCCAGCACTTGCGTGTGAACAGAAGTGTGGATAGTGGCTACCGCTTGTGAACAGAAGTCAGACCCAAGGAGGATGGGGAAAGGCTTATAATACCATGAGCACCCCTGTTGCAGTCTTTTGAGCAGCTCAGATCTTCACAATGAACCTGCTGCTGCCTTGTGGGAGCTGAATGGTGGATACCACCACTCAGCCCTGGGTTGGATATGATTCATTGGTATACCCCTGCCTTATCACATCCCTGGGACCCATCTTACTAGGGAGTACAGCCTGGACCTGGTACCTGCTATTCCCTCAGAAGGAGACTGCCCTCTGTCATGCAGACAACCTACAGAGCACCTGAAACACATGGTGAACACAACAGAAATGTGATGTGTGAGCAAGAGATGGAAGGAGAGCTGTCTTGGATGGTACAACACAGGCTACCTAAACATTGCTCTGCCTGATCCAGAGCAGGTTTATGGCCGAGGATCCAAACTGGATATGCCAGGTTGGCCATGGAGGCACTGATGACCTCTTTGCATTAGCCCCTTCCTAGCCCTGACTTCTTCCTGCAGATCTGGCCAATGCCTGACAATCTGGCATTGTACAGGGAACTCCATCATATCATGCTAAATGGAAAAATCTGCATGAAAGGGGTGCAAATCCCATGAGCTAGACACCCAACAGATTGGTACACGTGTGCTGCTCAGGATCTGGGCTCTTTGCTGCTGCTTGGAGTTAGATGCTAGAGATTTATTTGCTTTGATGCAGGTGAAGAGAAGGGAATGGGTTTCCTGGCCATCACTTTTCCCAGTGGAAGAAGTCTGTTCTTGAGTGTGAAGGCAGACAGCTGCCATGATCGCCTATGTAGCTACAGCATCGCTGCTATCTGAGCCCTGGGTTGGCAGGCCCTGTGAAGTATTCTGATTGGGAAAGACGCTGAGAAAAACCTACACTCTGCTCCCTGGGCATCATTGCTAGCCATTGCCTAACCAAGCGTAATATACTGTGTGAGTCTATGCAGAGGGATCGCAGGAGACATATTTTAAAGAGAACAAATATAGCATTAAAGTGAGTGAGCAAGAGAGTGAGAGACAGAAAGCGTATAGAGTGCATTAAAGTTAATAAAGCATTGCAGTGGTGAGGACTGCATTTCACTGTGAAGGAATCTAATTTAGTGACTCGTAATTGGAGGATAACAGTCCTGCCGGAATGAAGTTAGCTGTTCATTTTGCCAAACTCACAAAGTCTCTTGGTTCTCCTTGTGAGCATCTCTCAGAAAGTGGATCCGTCAGAGAGCTTAGAATCGATTGGTGTTTCACACCCGTGGTCCTTTTCAACCTCCTAAGTGGATTTGGTTCCTCCGGTGCATATTTATTATCTATTTTATTATCTGCTTATTTATCCAGTAATATCAATGCAGGATGCATTATCTCTGCTTAGCATGACAATGAGGGAGGAAGTGCTGAGCCTGTGTGTCCTCCTGGGTAGGGCAAGATGGGCCCCCTTTAATCTTTTCCCTATGCTTCACTTGTTCTAGGTAGGACTGGTTTTGTGGACTTCCAGCTTGTTCAAAGTCTTGCCAGCCTTGTCCCTGCTGCTGTGGCTTTCTGTTCACTTGATTGAAGCATGTGTAGCAGCAAACTATGGAAAGGTCCTGTTCTCGGACCCTCAAGACCAGAGGTGTAGTGCAAAGAAGCACAGGGCTGGTGTATTTATTCCAAGTGTGCCTGGCTACTGAAGGACAGACATATGGGCATGAACAGCTGAGCAGGACCTTTTGTCCTGAGGGAAAGTCATCTTTAGTTTAAAATGCCTGAAATCTTGGGACAGCAACGTGGACCTGGCCGGGCACACTGAGCAATGCTGCCTCCGACAGGGGTAGTGGGTGAATGCTGTGCTTTTGCCCCTAGACCAGGATGGGATATTTACACCACATAGGTGCTGCAAGGATTGATTCACTATTGTTTGTAAAGTGCCTTGAAGATGAAAGGTGCTGTGGAAATGCACACTATTATTAAAATGAGACCAAATAAAGAGCAAACTAGGAACAATCCTGCAGGGAACAGTCCTGCTCAGGCAGGGGCTGGAGAGATGACTTCATTGGGTTTTTCCATTTCTACTGTTACGATTACAGAATAAAGTGGATGTGTTCAGGCAGAAGATTGGTGTAACGTCCCTGGCTGTAGCAGCTGAGGATGAACCTTTGTAAACTGTGTGTGTCTTTCTGCTTTTGGGCAAAAATAGTTGTCTTATGGGCTTGGAGAGAATGTCTTTCCCATACTGCACTGATCCAGTTTTGGCCATGACCACCAGGAAATTTTGTGTTCCTTTTTTTTTTTTTTTTAAAAAGAACCTTCTGTGGATGAAAGGCATATGGCTGACTGTACTGGTAGAAAGGTTGTATGCAGTGGACACAGACATACACACATACGTATACATCCAATGGCCTTGCCCATTTGTCCTCACTTTATTCTGTAGAGGCTGTGCTGAGAAAGAAAAAGGGAGTCCCTACCTGCCTGGACTCTTCAGCCTCCCTGCCTATACCTCCAGGAGAAGGCCAAATGGATCACAAGCACCAGTAACTCCTTTGTGTTGAGGGTGAACACTTAGACATGGGCCTGGCATAAGCAATTAGTTTCATAAAGACAGCTGATCAGCTGTCAAAGGGCAATTTTCTATCACTTTTGACTTGGGTCTCATAGTGACGTGGGACCTGAGAGATTACATGATCCCATCTTCTGCTGTCAGCTGTTGTCTGAAGTGACTCCAGACTCTGAAGTAGAGGATGGACTGGTCTGACCCCCACAACTTTAACAGAGGCCTGAATGTAGCCAAAGGGTTAGACATCAAGTAAGAAGGACTGGTGGGAGAAGGGGTGGTGGATGAGGAAGATCAGTGTATCTGCCTTGAAGGCTGAGAGCATGATTGACTTGTCAATTCATCACTTTCTCTTACCTTGCCCCTTCCCTTTTTTTCCTTCCTTGCTCAGGGAGTGTAAGAGCTGAAGATGATGCCCAGGGTAGAGTGCTACTCTCCAAGATTTTGGCTGGTGCTGGCAGTCCTCGTGACAACTGGGAGCGGGGCCCATGCCCAGAAAAGCCACCCGAGCATTGGCATTGCAGTCATCCTGGTGGGGACTTCAGACGAAGTGGCCATCAAAGACGCCCACGAGAAAGATGACTTCCACCACCTCTCAGTGGTGCCTCGGGTGGAGCTGGTGGCCATGAATGAGACAGATCCCAAGAGCATCATCACTCGCATCTGTGACCTCATGTCAGACCGGAAGATTCAAGGGGTGGTATTCGCTGATGACACAGATCAGGAAGCCATTGCCCAGATCTTGGACTTCATCTCTGCCCAGACCCTCACTCCCATCCTGGGCATCCATGGAGGCTCCTCTATGATCATGGCAGATAAGGTAAATTTGAAATTCTATTGCAGACCTGAAGATGGAAACTTAGAAAGAAATACCTTATTCTGTGATCCTCAGGTGTAGTCTCATGGGGCTGAAGGGTTGGGGGATTAGAGAGTCTTAGATTCAAAGAGAGATTAAAAGAGCTAACTGTGTATAGCACCACTGAGAAGAAACTATTAGTCATGTAGAATTATCTGCAATAGAGAAAAACTGAGGAGGGAAAGGAGCAGGTAGCAGAGAGCTGCAAAAGAATCAGCTCTCTTCTTCTTAGGAAGGGTAAGAAGCCTCTGACAATTGTGATTTTTTTTTTTTAAGGTTTTACTTATGCCAGTGTTTTACCTTAGAAAAGCCAAAGATGCTAGTTTAAGTTTTTCCTGCATGCAGCTGGAGGATATTGTGATGTTTTCAAGGACATTTAGTACAGCTCTTACATCTTAATTGAAAAATAATTGAATGTTTAATAAAGCCATCCTCTCTCTCAGAAATGTTCATTAGCTCCTGAAGTTAAATAGGTGTTAGCTAACAAGTAACTAACCAGACTGAACCAGTCCAGCTAAGTCTTTATTTTTTCCACTGCTCTATGTAATTTCTTCATATCACTGACATTTCACTATTTTCCTAGGCCCCAGTCAGTCTTCTGAGGAACTGCTATACAAAAAAGTTCTTCCCATTACTGGTTTTGAACAGGAAAAGGTGCAGAAGGAGCAGCATCTTTGTCCAGCTGATAACTCTCAACTTAGGGGAGCTTCCACAGGGTCCGGGGCAGCTGGACCCAATATAAGTCTTCCCTCTGGGAGGAACAAGGGGTTCGCCAGCGATTCACATCTGACTGCATTTGGCCACGTGGTGTAGCTAACAGTGTCCTCTGGGCTGCTCTGAGCCCGTGGGAATACAGGAGAGAAGAGGGCCTGTCCTTTTCCTTTTCCCTCACGGCTCAGTGCCGGACAGAGTCAGGGCCAAGCTCTTTACTGAGAAGACCCTCTTGACTACACTTTGTGCATCACAAAGAAATAAACTGGGCTACAAGCTGATGGCTGTTTTCGCTACAAGCTGACGGCGCTTTTCTTTTACAGGTCACTCTTAAGTGAATCTGAGACATTTAACTAGGCAGAATCGGGTCTAATTGAACAAAGGGGGAGAATTAAGCTGGCCAATGTGGCAGCTTTTCCTCACAAAGAGATCTAGTGGGCTGAGAAATCCAGGCACTTTCTGTTTTATTCACCTTGTAAGTAAATAATCCAGTGCAGGTTATCATAGGTGAGTAGATGGGAATAAATTAATCACAAATTATTTTCTCACTCTTTGACTAACCATTCAGTGGCCAAATAACATACAGTTAATATACAGTGTTATTTTCTCATACCAGCCTTTGAACTAAAGTAGTCACTGACTAAAATAATCACAGACCTTTTTTTTTCTCTCTCTGAATAGTTGCACATGTGCTGAAGTAATTCTGCCCCATTCTACCCACAGTAAAGCATTTCTGTCTTGGAGTTCAATCAGACAACAATGCTGCATCTCAATGCTCTCCTGCCTGGTGCATTGCATGATGATCGATATCTGTGTAAAAGAGTTGTGAAGCATTACTTGAGGGCTGCATTTCACACTTACAAGGGTATTTTACATCCTCTTTCAACAAGTGTAAGTGTTACTGATGCCAGACCTACTAAGCACTGGGAAAAGGTTTTTGTGACTTTGAACGTGGCAGGTCGAATTCTGATTTCAGATTCCTGCAGTGTAAGCTCAGCGTAGCCCCATTGCCTTTTGCAGGATTAGATCAGATTTACGCTGCTGTAATTCAAAGAGAATTTTGGCCTGTTGAACTTTGGAAAGATTTTTCTTTCTACCTGTCTCTAGTCTCTCCTTGGGAAGGCAGCATCTCCCACGACTACCCTGTGTACCCCACTGGCTTGCTTCTAAAGCGCGTTCTGGCAGGCAGGCAGCCCACGGAGAGCTCAAAGGTGGAAACCTTATGAATGGAGACCTCTGTTTTATCAAATTCTTTTTTGTAGTTTTGCAGACAGGAGAAGCAGGTTACATACAAAGATCTGCAGTTTTAGGAAAGGCCAAGATTTCTTTTAAACATGAAATGAAAAGGCTGACCTTTACAGTTTCTGATTCACAGGTGCGTAATCTTTAATGGATAATATTTATTTGAAGAACGGAACTAAAATATGGTAGAGAGTAAATACACTGATATTCTACTAAAAATACTGAAGTCAGCCTGCTAAGTCCTTAAACAATCCATTTTCCACAGAGAGCCTAGACAGAGGCTTTGCTTTTAGTGACTCTTAGTCATGTTCTTTGCAGATGAGTTGTTGTGTGGCTGGGGTTTGATCCTGCAGGCATGGATTGCTTCTTTCAGCATCTCCTCAACGCCCACAGCAGTCAGCTGTGATTGAACTTGCTCAGCATTTCACAGGTTCAGACCTGCTCTTATAGCTTCGTTATGCTCCCTGTGTGTTTGTGATCAGTAGCGCCAATGCAAACTGAGAGAACACTACAAACCACCAAGGCCTTGGTGTGACAGATAAGGCCCTCTTCTCTGGAGGTTAATGCAAAAAAACCTCCTCAGTCAAACCACCTTCCCTCGAGTGGCATATGAAATTCTGTTTCACCTTCAATGAGGGTTTAGTAAGTGTGTCCAGAAGGAAATTTGGGTCCATGTGTAAACAGGGCTTTGTAATGTACAATGAAGTTGGTAAATTTAGCCACAAAAGGGCAGGCAAAAAAAAAAAAAGAAAGAAAGAAAAGAAAGGATTTCAAACCTGAATTTTCTTTTTGCCTGTATACATAGATAGAAATATTGTATAATGTGCACCATTGGCTGGCTTCATCTCAGTTAACATGCACTTGGAAGATTGCTACCTTCCAGCTGGAGGTCTGGGCATTGCTACAATCAGTGGGGAAGGGGGCACCACCTGAGAACAGTTCACCTCACCCACCTCAGGGTGCAGTGAAATGCTTGTGGGATAGTCCTGTGTCTTGCCACTGGTTACCAAAGAAGGCTGCACTCTGATTTGCACATAATGCCTCAGGTTAAATGCAATGAATCCTGCCCTAGGTGTAACAAAGCAGGTGGAGGTGTCGTGCTGAAAGTGTAACATCTGGACTTCCTGACTGGTTTGTTCAAACTCTTGTTCTTTAATATTGCATTTGATTAGAATTCGTAGGTAATATTTATATCTTCTTGTTTTCTTTGTGTTTTGCCTTTTTCCTCTGAAAAACAAGTACACAGGAATTTGCATATGTTTTTGCTGCTTCTCTCCTCTGTGCTCATGTCTCTGATCCCACCTATTTAGCCGTTATGAAGCGTTACGTTTAATCTCTGCCTAATTTGGCATCAGAAGAAAGTGACCAGATCATCTATGTGCACACTGTGATCTGGGTTTAGTTCCAGGAAAATGGTGAAGCATAGACACATGATATGCCTCACTCAGGCTCTGGAGAGACCACTTTGCTGAGGGAAAGTCTTGTCATAGTCTTTTCAGTCTGTTTAGTCTCTGACAAACATACCAACAGTGATGCCAAACAGCATGAACTTCAACAGTTGTTTTGTCAGGGCTGGGTGGCCTGGGAGCGATGGCTGAGGGGGTCCCATAGCCCCTGCTTTAACTCCTCTCGGAGGAGAAAGTCCTGCAGCTTTGGGGCACGGTAGAAGAGCGATTGCATTGTTTCAGCCCTACAAGGAAGCAACTGGTCCTGGTTTTGGTGCTGACACCTTGAAAAGAGACTAGGATGATATTATCATCTTACCTGGACCTCTGATGAAGAAAGGAATACCATGGATCACTGATGACCTGTGTTTAATATGGAATAGCTGATATGGAGAGAAATGTCTACCACCCACAGTGCTATGTTTTTGTGATCCAAGAACTTTTCTTTGGAAGCTCTCTGGTCTCTTCATTTTGTCTGAAGTTGCCTGAATGACCTTTCTTTTTATAGCTTTGTTTGCCTGATCTTAAGCATTAGTTTGAATTGTCTGGAGGACTGAAATTCACTCATGACTGGTGAGCCTATATGCTCCCATTCTGATGTTTAAAATAGTTTCTCCTTTCTCCTCAGTTGTTTTGAAAGCAGAGATTTAACCCTATCACAGTGTGGAAATAGCTGATGGATGAGGATGCTCTGTGTTAGGAGACTAATGATGGAAGGAAACCTTCAAGGCTGCAAACCAAGCTTCAGTTCAGATAAGCACACAAACCAATATCTTGTGTTTGCAGACCTGGGACTGGAAATCTGGGCTATAATTGTATTTTCAATATTACCTAAAATCACTTCTGCTCAGAACTAGGAGGTAAAGAAGCAGCCACAGAAAAAGAAATAACAATATACCTTTATAGGTACCTTAAGAGCAAATTGTTGTTCAGATTTAGGATGCTTATTGTGTTGGAAAATAGTTCACTTCTTGTCTAAAAAATGACCACACCATTTGGCTGACTGGTCTGTTTTGGAATGATAGACCGTTTATTTTTTTAAAATAACAGAAAAAGTCAACCTGGTGATAATGAAAGCAGAAAATGCCTTGGGTTCTGTTGTAGCACAGATGGTGACCATCATTTTTTGGTGGAACTGTCCCTTGCTATTTTTCCATTATTCTATTATTTTGCCAGCACTTCTTGTCCTGTGCAGCTTTTTAGTATCTCAATGGTGCACGGGCAGCACCCAGGTAAAATATTGGAAGAAGAGAATGATTATGTTTTCCAGCTGAAAATCATTCTCCTCTATCTCTGCATCTCTTGCGATTTTCTCCAGGGCTTGCCTGTGAAGGGTAGCCATACTGGTGGAAATAAAATGGTAGGAAAGAATGATCTATTAAATTGGGCTCTGCTCTTATTAAAACCCGCATAAAAGCTGTATGAAACTAACTTGAAATCTAAAATTTGTGACCTATTCTAGGCCAGTTTCTCCTTCCTTTCCTCACACAGGATAGAGCTGACTTTTCTGCTACTCCCTTCACTGTCTTTTTACCCCGTTTATGCCAAAGCTGCCATTTCTCCTCCGCCTTTCCATCCCCACTTTATAAATCCCTGTCCCCTTTCTTTTTGTTTTCTGTCGAGGTTTCCAAGACTTATTGTCTCCCTCTTTCAATGTTGAAGGTTGCTGTGATCCTTCTGTGCCTGGGCCATGCTGCTGCAGCAAAGATGTTCTTTGGTGTTTTGGTGGGAAGCAAGTCCAAACTTGGACAAGAGGTGTAAAACACCGAGGAAGAAAACTAGTTGCCAGACAGAGCACAGCAAAGTGATGTTTCAGGTACAGGGAAGCCAAAACTAATTGGATAAGCTGAGCGCCTAGATACTTGCTGAATCCAGGACAAAGTCAAAGACACTGGGACAATGCTGCTAAAAGCAGAACATCTGTAATTAAAAGGAAAGCACTTTTATTCTCAGGTTTCCAAAGGTTAAATAATAGAGATGCATGGGGAATGCAAACCTCATTTTTTGGATGTAAATTTATTTCATTTCCATTAGGGAGGACATGTGAAATTTTTAGAGCCCTTGTGTGAAGGAAATTCAGTAAAAATACAACCACAAAAGAAAAAGTTTCCTTTGAATGGATTATATGAACTGAAATGAAATAAATTCCAAACAAAATGCTGCTTAGAAGGAGGGGGAAAAAAGACACATTTTGATCTGCAAATGTTGAAAGAATATAGTTCAATGTTGTTAGAAGATTTCCATCCCTTTTTTCCCTCCAAAGCAAAATTATATGCAGTTCATGTAATTTCACAAAGCCTCTTCATTTCTCTGAAACTGCGTTTGATGATAGTAATAGTATAAATGTATTTTAGACTGATCTAGTGATTAGCAAAGATGAGTTTTATTAAAAAAAAAATAAAAATAAATCAGCAGTTTCCCTTCAAGATTTTGATAATTTTATTGAGGACATGATTAATACACTTCTTTTGCTTTCGGTACTCAATTTCCTTTATCTGCCAAATGAAAGCTCTGTGTAGCTCACAAATAATGAACTAAATATTGTATGTCCTCAAACTACAAGTCTGCTGCAAAAGTTGGAGAGGGAGAAGAAAGGTAGGTCACGGAGATACAGAGAATAAAAGCCAGTATTGTATCCCAATGCTGTTTTTCCCTAGAGTATACACATGTAGTAACAGGCCAGGTGGGTCCATAGTTTATGTTTACATCTGTGTCTAATCCATCCATACGAAATTACTTTTTTCATATACAGAAAGAGAATATAGGTAGTGTATTTCTGTGGAGTTTAATTAACATCTGAGTATTTCCCTAGAACACATTTCATTACTTCATAAATAAATTACAGCACTTAAAATCCCTCAGATATTAGGAAACCTGGAAATGAACTTTTAAGAGCTTTAACCTCTCCCCAGGGCCATTAAATTCTCCAATGCTAAGTAAGATTTCCTAAACAAGAGCTCAAGTACTCTTGTCAATTTTATTTCAATGAAAGAAAGCCCTACTTTTCAAAGAAATGACTGTTTATTAAATATCCCATTGAAATGTTCTGCTTTTTTAATTTTTAAAGTTTTCCTCTACTTTATCTCCCATTTACTTGGGAGAAACTCTGTTTCAAGGCCTTTACTTCTTTGCATTTATTGGTTTCAGGAGTTATTAGAAAAAATACGGAGTTTGATTTTTATTTTTACTAAAAAAATCAACAAGAAATCTTTTTTTTTTTTTTTTTAAATCTTACAGAAATGTGACTTTCTCTGAAATATCCTCACTGCTTTTTTCCCCTCTAATGGTTTCTACTGAATGCACTTCATATCTGTCCTGAGCCATGGGGATGCAGAGCCTTGGACACCTGAACCCTGAAGGTGCCATCTGAGCTTGAGTGTCACAGGGTTAGGAAGGAGAAAACCTGGAGGGGCCTTGGTGAGGCTCATGCCCTGCCAAAGAGCCTTGGGGCACTTTTGGGCAGTGGCAGTGCTGGGGCAGGGGTAGGGTGCTGAAGGAGAAGATGACTACATGGAGGTGTGGATGCCTTGCCTTGCCAGAAGTTGTTCCAGACAACAAACGCCAAGCAAAAATGAAGTCTGATTCCTTTATATCAGCCTTTCATAGCTATTTATAATCTGCTTTATTTTGGGTCATAGAATTCTTCTTCCAGGAGTACTGAGTGTTAGTTTTCTTCTGTTGTTATAATGATGTTTTCTTTTGAGTGGCAGAAGACCCTTCCTTGCCTAGCTCTGAATGCAACCACTGCAACTTCCCCGAGAGAAAGAGAAACTGAATTAACCTCTTTCCTACTAGTGTTTAAATACTGTCTTGCCATTCTCTGCCTGGAAATAGAAGTATTGAAATACATGCGAGGAAAATGTTGATTTCTACCCAGCTTGGACCTGGCAAGTAATGGGGCTTTTGTGAAAAAGTTCGTTCTTTCTAGATTTCTAACCTTGATCTTCACACTGATGATGTATAAGTAGATCTCCAACTCTGTAAGCACTTATCTGAAGAAAATCTGGGATCTTGATAAGATCTGACCCATAGTTATTTATAATCATTATTATAACCCCTTTCTTCAAAACAAAAAACCCAACACAAAGGTATTAAATCAATTTGTGCCATCCCCAGCTGGACAAGGAGATTAGTTTCTTCGTTCTGGAGCAGGCAGTCCTTTATTACAACCCCAAGCAGTTACTTGTCTCACAAAATCTAAATTAATTACACTCAAATTTGTCCCTACCCTAAACTGGCTTCAAAATGAAATTGGAAACATGGAGTGTGAAATTGCCCGATGCTGCTGCTTTAGATCCGCGTGTCATTGCCCAGTAACCGCGGGACAGATAGAAACAGTTCTTTCCAGGGAATCTCTTATTCTCTTTGACTCTTATTTGCCTCATTAACTAGGTTTGGAGGGGGTGGATTATGAAGGAAGTTCAGGGAATTACATATACACAGGCTGGAAAAAAACAGGGTACAGAAAAAGATATAACTGTAGTCTGTGACTTTGTTAATGGTCTGGGGGAACTGATAGATGAAGAAAGACTGAAACAGCTCTATGTGTGTACTGTCAGTTGGCTGATCAGTGAGTCAGGGTATGGTTTATAAAGACAGTGAATAGAGGTAGACTAAGATTAAAGAAAAATAATGCCTGGTGTAGTGACAGAAGTAGGAGTGACAGGATAAAGTTGAGAAAAGATATTAAATATTATAAATATTT
>NW_010404133.1:19863-27977 GCF_000710305.1 Buceros rhinoceros silvestris | reverse complement strand
GCTGCCAGCCCGGCCACCGCTTCCCAGGTGGGACAGCGGAGCTGCCTGCTGGCCCCAGGTAAAAGGACTGCAAGCGTCTTGGAGGAGCCCCGCAGGCCGTGTAAAGGGTCTCTGCAGTCGTACTGATGCTCCACCGGTCCCCAAACAGGAACTTCCCTTTTGCAGCGCTCCAGCGTTAATACCCACTGCACCACGAACGCTCGTGTCCGGTACACGCCGCCGGGATGGTATAGACAGACCTTCACGTAAATTCAGACCTGCTTTGCTCTCGAGAAAAATTCCACTCGACCAACAGCTTTGTAAGTCCTGAGTAGTTCAACTACAAAACTATTTTTTCTGCAACTAATACACAGGCTGAAAATATCAACAACGAAACATCTACCTACCAGACAATAAAAGTGTGGCTATGGCTTAAAGTCCATGTAATTTTTAATTCACAGATTACCAGCATTATTAAACTAACCAACTACAATCCATCTAGCAGGTGGCAATGCACATGATTCATCTAGAAAGCTGTTCTAGTAAAAAAGGTTAATTTATACGCAGATGAAACACACAGTCAGCTGTCATACAGCCACAGCCAGGAGAATGTGGTTATTCACAGTCTCTGGAGACACAAACTGGTGTTCTCTAAAATGAAACAGAAGCACCTGTATTTTTCTAGAATGAAGCGTGTGCATAGAAAACAATGAAGTACCCTGCCTGGAAGTGAAGAAAGGGTGACCAGAATTTGTCCTACATTTTTTCTTCTTCCTTATGCTGCTGTTTTATGTCAGTACTTGGCGATTTGACCTTCTGTTGGACAATGAGCATTTAAACCAAAAAAATGTTAATTGTTTCCATCTTCACCTCATGTAACTTCTGCTGGTTTACTACTTCAATCACAAAATCTTGGTAACATACCTTCCCTATTAGTGAGGCTTAATGGATAAACATGATCCAGGGAATCTACTACATGGAGATTTTTTAAAAGCCTTTGATGAGGTTCCAAATCTAAGGGGGTGGGAAAACAAAGTTGCCGCAGGTTTGGAGGAAAGGTTGTTTTATGGATTTGCTAAAAGGTTACAGGATACAGAGGTTATGGGTGTTTAAAGGACAGGAAGGAAAGAACACAGCATAATGGTTGTTTTTCTGGATAGAGAAGAGTTAGCGGGGGGGATTAGTGGGGCCACTTCTATTCAGAATCTTCATCACTGATCCGAAGAATGGAGTGAGGGCAATACTAAATATCTCCAGCTAGTTACGTGACATATAGAAGGCAAATAAAGCCAGAATGAGCTCATAAATGGGTGGGAAATGAGCTTTACATTGACAAACACAAGGCATAACACATAGGGTGGGTTAAAGACATTTGGGGAAAAATAGTCTAAACCAAGTGTACATGATGCCACATTCACATCTAGCAGCTATCACTCAGAAAAGCGATCTTGGAGTTACACTTGATGGTTTCTCTTAGATCATCTGCTTAGTGTGCAGGGGTGGTCAATGAAAGCAACCCAAACGGTGGGCATCGTGTAGAGGGCTACTGAGACCAAAACCAGAAAGTATCATTTTGCCACTCTCCAAAGCCTTGGTCCACCCCTCTTCTCCAGTGCAATGAATGGCTCTGGCCTGTGGATGAGCAGAGGAAAGTAGTGAAGTTAGAGAAGATGCCGAGAGGTTGACTAAAATGACCAAGGCACTGGAGCATCTAACTTACATGAGAAATATAAAAAGATGGGAACTCAGCTTGGAGGCTGAGGAGGAACCAAGAATCATAAAAGCGACTCAGTACTGCACTAAATCCTGTAACACAAGAACTAGTGGCACTCACTGAAATAAGAAAGAGGTCAGTTTAAAAGTGGAAAGAGTACTTTACACAGTGAGTGGTAACTATCTAATCTGCTGCCACAGGTGCTTATGGAGGCGGGTTGTACCAAAGATGCAAAAGAGAGAAGAAAATTTAGTAGCGATATGAGTTAATACTAAAAGCTGGGACAAAGTCTTCAACATCTGTGATCCAATCAGAGCTGACGCGGCAGAACTATGAGGAATGCAAATGGCAGATATTAACCAGGCTTATGTGCTCTTTCTAAATATCATCTCTTCCTGCAGCTGTCAGAGAGAAAATGTTGGGCTCGTACTACTAGTCTGGCCCAAGAAGTTGGTTTTGATGCTCTTATTTTCCTTCTGTGTGTTCTAAGACAAAAGACACTGAACTTGCACAGCTGTTATGACAGAGCTCTGTCCAGGGAAAAACTACAAAGCAAGTAATTGTTTTTGTGGTTCCTTTTTTTGACTATTAAGGCACACTTTGTCATCTTGCTCATTTTCCACTGTCCTGTGCAAAAACATAGTCAGCACTATCACATTTACAGTTTCAAACACAAAAGATTGAGAAATAGCAGAACACAAGCCAGTTGACCTCAAAACAAATTTTTTAAAGATTAGATATGCAAATCGGTGTCACCCTGATGATTACGAGCAATTCTAATCAAGCAGGTATTACCAATGTTATAGGAAATTACTGCTGTGCCTGTCTTTCAGTCCTTCCTTTTTGTAGAAAATTAGTTTATTTTCTTCTTTTCCTTCTTTTCAGGCTCCACACTGACCTAAACCCATAGTTCAGCCAACATCCAAATGTTCAGCCACTTGAGCTCCCATCAGAAGAGGTCATTTTGTATACTAACCAATGATCTGATGTAGTCAAAAAACATAAATCAGACTTCAATACTTAGCAAGAATGGCCTGAAGTACCATGGACTTCGATCAGTTTTACTTGCCTTCTGTTTTCTGAGCCTGTGTGGCCTTTGATCCAGTTGGAATCTTTTGATCCTGTTTCCTCAAGAAATGCAAAGTTCACAAACTCAAGAGTTCTTTCTGTGTTAGGGAAAACTGAAATTTTCATTACTTTCAGTCTAGAGTTGAGGTCTTAAGAAAAACACCAGACGTTGCAAAATATACGAAAAAAATGAGAAGTACTTGTAGTACTGGAATAGAAACAAGATATGAAACATGGCTGAGTTTCAAGCTTGAAACTCTAGCCAGAATCCTCATAGTTAATAGAAGTAATCAGACATAGTTTTCAATCCATTCCTTCATGCAGAGAAAGCAAGCTGTGAAACCTGATTTGGCACCCATATGTCCTGGGAATTTTGTAGCTTTATTTCATATTTGTTTCCAGCATGATACTGGGAGAGAGAAAAGGTGATGTCAGTTGTGAAGGCCAATGGTTTGGATGATCAAATGCAGGGTCGAGAGACTTGATCCTGCTGCTCTACTCCGTTCTGGTGAGACCTCACCTGGAGTACTGCATTCAGCTCTGGAGTCCTCAGTACAAGAAGGACAAGAACCTGATGGAAAGGGTCCAGAGGAGGCCACAAAAATTATCAGAGGCATGGAGCACCTCTGCTGTGAGGACAGGCTGAGAGAGTTGGGGTTGTTCAGCCTGGAGAACAGGTTTCCCAGGGAGGTGGTAGATGGCCCATCCCTGGATACATCCCAGGTCAGGTTGGACGGGGCTCTGAGCAACCTGCTCTAGCTGCAGGTGTCCCTGCTCACTGCAGAGGGGTTGGCCTAGATGACCTTTGAAGGTCCCTTCCAACTCCAAACATTCTGTGATTTTGATTCTTTCATGCGTTAGATGAAATAGGTTCTAGCACTCCTTGTTTGAATGTGTTTCAGGGTTTTACATGAGTTTGCAGACAATCTACGGCATTATCTACTTTGCTTGTCAGATTCAGCCTTAGTGTCACACTGGATGTTTCTGTTGCTTCACACATCTTCTCAGTGGGTTATCACTTCTCAGTGGCAGTGGTGGGGTGATGAAATTCCTTTCCCTCCTCTTCCACAGGAACCATTACATCACTCCCTGGGAAAGACTCTGTTTCCTGCTCTGGATAGTGCATTGCCAGTTCCTCTTCCATGTTTTCCTGGGCATCAACATTACTTTCACATCCTCTAGCACCACAGTTCTTGCCACTAGGCACTTCTGAAACGGACCCCACAATAACAGTATCGGCCTTCAAGATGTATAATTTTTCTGAGGAAGGAAAAAAATAGTGCTGAGCGTAGTTAACAATCACTGCTGACCCTGCATTAAAAGCAACGTTTGGGCAAGGATCAGCACTGTACAGAAACTCTGGGTAATTATCTGGGGTCTTAGGACCAGCGAAGAAATTAGTTTCTTTCCAGTGGAGAATCACCTACAAAATTTTCTGGGATAGCCTTGAACCTTGTGTCCAACATGTTGACCCTACTCCTTTAGGAAAGATAAATAAGGCCTCTGCTATGGCTTAGACCACTATATTTTATTCAGAAGGATGCTGCAGGTCAGCCACTGTAGGTCATTGCTCTCAATTGGTTGGAGATATTTGGGCATGGTAAGTCAAATCATCACATTCATCTCAAGTCCAGTGTTCACATTAAAAAACAGAAAGGGCATTTAGTAAGGAAAGGTCAGCTTTAGTAATACCAGAAAAACCCTCCTTCACATAACTTCAAAACTGGGTTTGGAAACATTGCCGGAATGTCTCGTGCAGACTGTGTCTCTGGTAACAGTTCTCCCTCTGGGAGTAAGCTTCCCTGCCTCACTTCACCTTCTACCCTATGCCATGGTCAAAGACTTTATGGGAACATACGGGAGACACATTTCAAGCTATGACTGTTAAACCATGAGAAGGAAATGATAATTTGCGAAGTACAACTCTCATTAAGTATTACAGCATCATTTTCCAGCTGACATATTTTGAATTTCAAATCTCTTCTGCAAATTTACATCTTCTGGAATGAAAGAGAGGAAGAAGAGCATTTTTCTGCCTGATTCACAAGTGACTGAGGCGAATGGGAGAATAAGAAAGCAGCATATTCACATGAATAGATACACCAAAATTTGTGTGTGAGAATCTGGAGATTCGGCCCCAATGTTTGTTAGAAGCTTTGGACACTTTGCACCTTGCTAATAATCTCAGGATGACATTATGTGCCCATGGTTGAAAAATTGAAAAGGCAAGAGAAAAAAAGCAAACAAACGAAGACTCACCAATTCGATTATTTGTGTGGTCTCTCACTCGAGAATCGACTGGGCAGTCTGGGGCATTTCCATTGCTGTGTGTCACATCAGTCAGACTCGGATCAGGACTATGTATCTTTTCTGTGCTGGAGACCAAGTTATTGTTGGTTTCTAAAGGGAGGGTTCTGTCAATTAACTCCTTCTCTTCTGGCCCACTGTCAGGAGAGAGTATGATCTTCTGCTAATACAAAGAGGAGAGTAGAAGTGGGGTGTAAAAACAACACTGTGAAGATTGCAATAGGTCTAACAGAATCCTTCTGCAGCAGACAGGATAATCTAACATACTTTATAGCATCACTGTCACAGGGAGCAGTAGTAGCTGCATACTGGGGGGTGAAGCTCAGTAGCACTTTTCAGCGCAGAGTAAGAAAGAAGTTGGAGGTAAGAGTTTTAAAGTTCTTTCTGAGCAAATCCTGTAAGATATTTTTCATATTTACTTGTGAGATACATATCAGAGGACAAATCTGTACAGATGTGTAGTCGTATGGCGAGAGTCCAACAGTCAAAACTGAAAATACATGGTTTAACTTTCTCTTAGATTTTGCAAAGACCTACCATGCTCACATGGAAGAACAAAACAAGCCAGAAGATGAACTGGTTGAACTTCAAAATGGAATTGCCTCAGCAGAACCTCAGGTAGGAGAAACAAGCTCGGACTAGCTATTAGGTGAAGAATTCATTACAAAAAGTCCTTTAAAGGAGGATCCAGAATCTAAGACAACTAAAGGTCCTGCATCACAAATTTCTGATGGTTCCTAGCTCTGATTCTGTTTCCACAAGGTCATAAAAGAAAAAACCCAACATAGTAAGATTTTGAGACATGCTGTTTAAAACTCTTGTTCATGTCAAATTCACTGTGGAAGCAGGAGTGGAAGCTCCCCACAATTGAGGAATTAGCAATGATGCACTAAAATTATGATAGCCTATTGCAACCAAAATTATTAGAATAAGTAATATCTTGTATATGTGCAGATGTATGACATTTAAAAGCAAACTGTTTTTTTAAAAAAAGAAACATCTACAGAATGTTTTAGCAGATATGGACATTTAAAGATAACAAGCCTAATAAACTGAGAAGACTCAGAGGATGAAAGCGGATGTAATTTCACTGGAAGTGGGGGGAATCAGACAGAGCTGTGATGATTGCCACAGCTGAGGAAGCGCTTGCTGTTGTTACCATATAGACTGATGTTTATCTGCAAACCATGCTGTTAAACAAGAAGCCAGCTCTGGTGGAAAGTCTTCTAGACAAACAATACCCACTGTGTGCCCACGCTACAGTCATGCCAAATCCTACAAAGAAGGAAGGTGACATGGAGAGCCAGAAGAAACGTATAAATCCTACTTGTGTGACTGGAGCAGTGAGACAAAATGAGACTGACAAAGTTCTCCCAGAAGGTAGAAAAGACATGTTCATCATGTGATTTTGGATCTCGTCCCACAGAATGCAACGTGAATGACATAAGACCAAACCAAATGCTCTCTTCACAAGCAAGATTGGCAGCATCACATTATTTAACACCACATTAAACACAGCCTAAGACATGAAAGTAGCAAGTCCTAGTACATCTCATCGCTGCACCTAGAGGCTCATGTGTTAGAGAGGAAAGTCCAAACAAAAAGGCTGGCACTCTTGAACAGGACATTTAAAAATACAACTGTTGACACTGGAATGGAAAATGGTCTGTTTTGGAAGATGGTTCACACTTACTGTGTATTTGTTCACTGGATGAGAACCTGCAATGGAAAGAGGAAAAAATAGCAAAAGAAAATCCACAGCAATCACAAGAATGTTCATATTTGCTCTGAAAGACCACCTAGCCATGTCCTAAACGGCTCTACTGCCCAACCCACCCATGGTACGCTTTCTTTACCACTGAGGGTAAAGACATGGCTGAAGTGCATCAGCAACGCGTTTCTGCCAACACTGTGACATCCTGCTCTCCCCAAAGCCCTTCGTGGCCATCCCTATCGCTGTCCCCATACCACAGCTGGTATTCAGCTAATGAAATGATGAACTGATTAAATTTTCTAGAGAAGCAGAGCACAGGCTTATGTAAAAAGAAAAAAGTAATAAGTGTTAATAACAAGAAGCAGGGATCTGGGGTATCTGTCCAGGTTGCTATGGCTAAACCCACGATACCTGGAACACGGCTCTCACCTTCGAGCGCCCAGGAGCGGACGGGGCCGTTTCCAGCCGCCCCAGCGCTCCCGCCACCGGCGAAAAAGCGCCATCTAGTGGCTTGAGTCACCCCGCGCGTCTCCCGCCCGCGCGGGACCGACCGCAGGACCGCAGAGACACACGCCTGACATCAAAACGTTCCACGGTTTAAACTCAAATCCCGTCACATAAAGTTCCACATTAAAACCCTCCCCTTATTCTTTAGAGCCGTGGGTTACAAGTCCTGGTCCATCAGTCACTCACCGCGAGATCCGAGCTCGGCTTTGTGGGAAGTGACAGAATGCAGATGTGCTGGCAAAAGAAACCATTCAGTTAGCAAAACTCATCATGGAGCATACAGGCTCTAACAGCTTCACCACACCCACAGGTCTATAACCAACCTACAACGTGCACATCCTGCTCTCTGTAGAAGAGGGAATGTGGTTCTGCAGGCACACCCCACAGGTAACTCACAGAGAGTCAGTATTGGTACAAATCATTCTTCTTTCAGTGTTAGTGTCTGTGCTGAGAGAAGAAACCACTGGTTACGCTTTCCCCACTCAGCTTAAGGCATCTTCCTCCACAAATTCGCAGCTGCTCTCCAACATGCTGCATGAGCAGTTTGCCCAGAACCCTTACCCGGCCCACCTTCACCAGGCAGTAGTGAACATTCTCTTCCCCAATGACCTCCACAAAATTTTGGGACATTTGAGTTCCCAGCTGGCAAACACTTGGGGATCAAACAGCATGCTATGTATTACAGCTTTAGAAACTCACGCTTTGCTTTGAGGATGAGGATCCGCTTCTTGCAAATCTTCCATTTCCAAAACAACAGCGTGCCCAGGAGCAGCACTATCACAGAGAGAACCACCGCCCAAAGAACCAGACCTATAGCACAGAAAG
>NW_010404133.1:5337-19779 GCF_000710305.1 Buceros rhinoceros silvestris | reverse complement strand
GGAAAGAGAGTACAGCAAGGCCTAAGGAAAGGCAGAGGAGGAACTACAAGTAGATCTATGTGTTCGGACATCGATCCATGGACATAATTTCGCAAGTTGTAGGGGATTTGCAAGAATCTCCCACCTAAAAACTCCATTTACCAAAGATATATCCAGTTAGAACACGCTACAGAGAGTAAATTGTTTGTCTTTGTTACCTCCCATTGGCGTTTCCCCCTTGGCTGCGGTGGGAAAAGTGCCAGCCCGAGCTTTCTCCTCAGGAGTTGAACTGGGGTTTTCAGTTGGTGTGGCACTTAAAGGGATACTAGCACTGGTCACCAGGTCCTCCTCAAACCTCCTTAGGTCAGAGTTACTTGTTTCATTGCTGAATCTCATGGGTGAAGTGCTTGGGGTGAGGTAGGTGGGCAGTTGGTCCAGGCAAACCTGATCGTGTGTGGCATTTCCTTTGCTCAGTACCACTTTGTTTAACTCAGCACAGCTAGGGAATGAAAGGGAACCATGTATCAGCACTAGACAAAACTGCCATGGTACACAGTAAGAGTATTTTCCATGTGACAAACATCCCTTTGGTCATTTTTATACCATCTGCATTTATTGCTTTCAGTGAAGAACTCATTAACCTTCTTCTCACTCCTCTGGCGTTAATTCTTGGTTTGGATGCAAACCTGATACTCACACACATATATAATTCCACTGTACTCAGTAAACTAAAAATGAGGCAAGAGAGATTCCTCCCTTCCTTCTTTCCTCCAGTACAGAGCTGTGCAACAGGTATAAAGAGGGGCCTTCTAAACTTAGGCTCAAAGGTATCCCCTTGCTCTAAGATAAATTTGTACTTAGCGCCAGCAGTGACAGATGTTCCCTTTCTCACCTTTATTAACTTCAATTAATTTTTTAGTCACTTTGAAGAACTGTGGACTTACTTCGTGTGGGGCTTGCAGATGTCGGTGCTGGAGGTTTGATCAGAGAAGGTCCCAGAAGGGCACTCCTCACAAGTAACATCATTTGTCGAGGTGCCTGAATAAAAACAACGACTGAGGACTGACCAACCAAAATGCACCATGTCCAGGCCCATGGTGGAAGTCGGGAAAGGTCAGCTGGACAGGTGGGATTCCTACCTCTGACTTTGACTCCAAACCCAGGCTTGCAAACAGTGTGCTGCTGGCAGCGTGTGCAGGTGTTAGCAACAGCGGTTTGACAGAACAGGCCTGGTCGGCACTCACACACGCGGCTAGAATTGAAGGAGCAGGGCTCTTTCTCCACAAGGTCAGATTCTGTGGGGAGGAAACAAATGCAGTAACGAAGGATCACCCTGTGTGGAAAACACAAAGCAGGGGGCGAAGCTGAGCAACATCAATTCAAAGGCTCAGGAAGCAGAACAGGCTGCTGGCACCCGTCACAGTGGCAACTTAAGTCATGAACGACTGGAGAAGTCTGTAGACAATGACTTGTAATATAAAAGAGAAAGCAGAAATCAGACTTGGAGACCATTGGATGAGAGAATTTTTTTGGTAGCCCCAGATCACACGGGAAGTGATACTGATTATGTGCAAGGTAGCATTGTGTTCTCTAAATCAGTAACCAGCGATGGATAACTTTGCTGCTGGAAATTCTAAATAAATAAAATATGAAGTGCAAATAAAAAATATAAAGAGACTATAACTGTGAGGTATGTGTGAGGGAAAGCAAACCTGCACATGATACACAAGCGTAACATTGTGGCTTTTGAGATGCTTCTTTCACATATTGTTCAGGTCCACATTTCATGCAGTCTTCACGTGGGTCCCTGGGGCATGCTTTCTTTTTAACATAACCTGGAGAAAAAAAAATATGCAGGATATCTGTTCAGAATCACAGGAGACAGCCATACTGAAGTGTCCTTGTATACTCATTTACCTGGTAGACACACTGCCACAGTCTTCTCTTTGTACCTGTCACTTGGTTTCTCTGGCCCATTTTTGCCTTTCCTGTTCATGTATGCAGGGATCACCACTGTCCTGTTACAGCAGCACCACCCAGGACAATACCGCAGTCAGCAGGGGTGGCTGCAGAACAGGCACATGGCAAGTCATTTGCTGACAGAAAAGACCACCAAGCCTGCAGCGAGGGCAGTGTTCTCCTGCCATTACTAAGTTCCCAGGCAATTGTTTTCCATGTTTTCTTCTTGTCTAGAGCAAGTGAGTCCTGATATTTTGCTGCCCAAGGCATCACTCTTCCTTTTAAAAGCTGCCAGAATCATTGAGGTGCACAGGGATTCACGCGGGGACAAGCCCATCTCTCATGTTGGGAATGGGAGGTTATGGGATGGTACTGCTTAGGCTGTGCCCTCCCTACCCTTAGCAGGTTTGCAGCAGGCTGCTTTCTGAGCAGTCCTGCCAGTTTCACAGCTGCCTTGACAGTTGTGAGATAGTTTAATTTTCCAATAGTTTTCCTTTAAACAAAGCGAATTACCTATGTATGTCTCTGATGCTGGATGTATACACTGTGCCCTTTCCCTGCTCAACACTTCCAGCTCCTTGGGACTCACTGCTCACAGTTTGCAGGCACACTACCCTGGATCAGACAGACCTTCTGTGGATATGCAGCATGCATGAAGTTGAGTACCTGGCTGAATTAGATGACCTCTGGAGGTCTTTGCCAAACTTAAGCTATTCTGTGACTCGTTGTTCATCTCTGGTAATCATATTCTAATGACCATCTTTTAAAAGTATCTGTCTGACAAGTTAAGCACAATAATGGACAAGGAGTATGGGGAAGGCTGGGACTGAAGCGTTCCTAACGTTTCAGCTCCTGAAGCAACAGAGGAGGTATTCTACCACTGGTCATAGTGCCAGAGAAATTAGAAGGCAACTGTGACCTTGTGGCCTTGCCAAGATGTGGAAATAACCACGAAGGGGTACAGAACAGTTCTGCAGTTGCAGAAGCAAAAGGAAAAGCTAAAGTAGCAACATAAAGGTAGAAAGAGTTGAATATTTCACAGGAAGGAGAGAAAAAAATTCCAGGGTTGGCACCCAGGCTAAAACACTCAATCACAAAGAATTAACCACAGGAAGGGGGGAACCTAGCAGGGCCATATCGCACCTACTATGCATTTTAGCAAGCATGATGCAGGATTGCAGGTAAAAAAAGCTGTGCTATATTTGTCCCATTAATTACCACCAGACAAGCCTGAAGCACATCACTTCCACCTCCTCAAAACTACTTGTTTGAGACTATTCTTTTCAAGGTGGGGGCTGATTGCTGAATCTCAGCAGTCAAGCTGCACGTGAACCTGCATGTATGTGTCATATTCCCCCCTCCTGCCCCAACGACCCCAACTCTTGAAGTTCAGTTATTTGAGATTTCCTGTACACATGTCCCTCCCTTGGAGGATGTGTGCCCCAGGGGCAGCGGCTTTGACGCTTGCCTAACAGTGCCTTCTGGTGCAGGTCTCCTCTGACTGTGTTCATAGCTCAACAACCAGATAAAAGCCTGAGCAACAGGAATACCAACTGCCATCACCTGTACAGAAAAATGTACTTAAACTAAGTAGATTAGATAAGTGCTTTAAGTGGTTTTCTTTTCCTGAGGATTTACTGTTAACTGTGGGTGGGAAATTATCTTAAGTGTTGACTGCAGCACTGTCTTGTAGAGCTGGATATATGATTTACAGACTAAAAAAAAAAAAAAACAAAACAACCCAAAAAGGTAAAAAACCGTGAACAGAATAAATAGAAGTGGAATGCCAACTTCTGCATAACACGAGGTGTTCTAGCATACACCATTATTTCCCATGAAAGTGTCTGTTCATCCCCTTGACAGGAGGGAAATATTTTGTTCTGTGATGACAACGAAAATATTCTTCTGGTATCCCAGGTATGAAGCTCATTTTACCTGCCCAAGAATTAAGTACAAGAGAAGAAATGTGGCAACTGTAGAAATTGACTAGAATGATCTTTTGAGGTTGAAATTGAACTCAAAATGAACTTCAAAACAGCGGATGGTTTGCATGTGGCCCAGGTGCTCAGACTGAAAACTGTACCTCTGTGGCCTGGAACACTAAGGAAATTAAAGCCAAGCTGCATCAAGAGCTCGAAACGCTTCACTTTGATCAAACGGAATTTTAGAAAAGCTCTTTCTTTGCAGTGAGCAGTTGAGTCATTAGCAGATACGAACAGGTCATTGCTTGAAAGAGTAGTGGAAGATTAAAATGAAAAAGGATTCTGAAGAGTTTTTGTTGTGAAGGAGGCTTTGGAGGATGTGAAGAGATGTCTAAGACTGACATGAGGACGTGGCAACAAAATGAGTTTCAAGAACAAGGAGAGTTGAATTGACTGAGACTGGGGGCTTACTACAGCCAGGTGTAAATCAGATCTCTGTTTTTCACAAGACCTCACTATGGCATCTGTCACTATGAGCGCTTCTGCAAAGTATGGTTTTGGCGGAGAAAAGAGCTTTTCTTGGGACTGATTCAGAGTCCCCACCACTCTTTTACGGGATCAGTTTCTCCGCCCCTTGGTCTCATTCACTTATACAGCTAGCAACCAAGCGCTAAACCCCTCTTTATCAGAGCACAAATAAATGTCGAAAATTTCCTTTCAAAAAAAAAAAAAAAAAGAAAAAAGAAAACATTGCTATAAGAAGAGATTGGTAAGAGATTTTATGGTGAAATACCATAAAATGCCCCACTCTCTACGGGACTTTTTGGCCAACAGGGGGAGTTTCAGACATTTCCGGAGCTCTTGTCTCACCAAGGAGTTCTCTGCTTCTGACCCCATATGCCTCTGAGTCACAAACAGCTGCCAGCACAGACCACTGTGTCCCCCGATAAGAGGCTGTTCCCTTCCTCATGTGAGACACTTCCTAAACTGTTTTAAGAGGATAATGATTTTCTACACCTTCATTCTATATTTTTTGTCTCATCAGAAATTTATTTAGCCTAATTTCACTGCGCTGTTTCACACAGAGGCAAGTTGAAATGAATTCTTAGATCTGCCTACTTCTAGCTACTTTAGAGTACCAAATAAACCATTCAAAAACAGATTAAAAATTCTAGCAAGTTATCTTGTTGGCAATTTACTGATTGTTTGCATGCAGACTGAGCAGGAGCAGAGCTGTGGAGAACAATTTCACATGTGGATCCACACTAGACAGTGATTCAAGATTCTGCACTTTTCTTCAGGAACAAAATGCAATTCTACAGAAATAAACAGTTCCTACTACCTCTAGGAGAAAGGCTTCTTGTTAATTTGACTGATTTATAGACATACTGACCTGAGGGACACTGGTAACAGCAGCTTTGTGAAGTTTCATCATAGAACCAATTCTCAAGTGTATCACAGGAATGAGATAATGATGTCTAGAAATTGAAACAGACAAAAGACACAATTAGAAAACAGTTAGTTCTGTACTAGAGCAGATCCCAGTATCTGTTTCAAGCGATGGTAGTTGCAGATGGTAAGGAAAAGCCTACAGCATTTTGAAATTTCAAGTCTCCCCAAAGCAACTAAATTACTTTTGCCCATATGCTTAAACAAAGATCGCAATATTCAGTGTATAATTCAATCTCTATCTTCACTCAGCAGCCACTTGCCTGCCTGGAAAGGAATGCTGCAAATACTCACACCATGAAGCCCTTATTCAAATAACTAACCCCATTTCTATTGTGAGTGAAGCTTTTCAGGACACCCCTTCGGCTTGACTACATCTCGATACCTGTTTAGTTAAAAGCCCCCCACACAATAGTTCTAATATTAGTTTAGAAAATGAGTCTCAGCTATGAATTCTACCAAGAAGCAATATAACAAGACTTCACTTTTGCAAGGCACAGTCACTACATGCTATGGGAAATCACAGTGCTATGAGTTTTCTGATGAGAAAATCTGATTTTTAAATTGGCATCTCCCTTAATAATCCCCTAAAAATGTTATCTGAATTTCATTTTCAGTATTTGCTAGAAGGTATAAATGGCAATTTTTTGTAAAGACTCAATCAGCAGATTCCCCAGAGATTTTCCCACATGCTACTGGTAGAGCAGTTAAGTATTTCAGAAAACCTACATCTCACTTTCTGTAGATGAATTTCCCATTGGCCTTTGAAATAACACCTACTGTCTCCTACTGCCTGGGTATACAGTGCAGAATCTCACTACCTAATTTCACAGCCATATTCTCCTGTTTAATACGCTGTTCTTTTCATGGCAGGACTATAAAACAGAAGTTATTTAACTTGCCCCAGGTTACCTCAGACAACAGGAACTTTCAGAGGAAATTATCAGAAGAACAAAAAATAGAAACATATTGAAACTACTAGCTCCGGTACTAGAACTGAGAGATCCTGTGTGGTACAGTCCTGCACTAACTCCTGGGCTACGACATCTCCCTACAAGCATTTTTTCTGGCTTACTGTATAGAGGAAACGGCAGATGTCTGCTTGCTCAGCCTGACTCAGATCAGGTTTACGAATGCGCACCCTGCTGCCTTCTTTGCTGAAGAGGAAGCCCTAGACTGCAGGAAAAGGAAACGGAATCTCCCTGCATCTGCGTGGAGAAGCACCCTGATTAGCCTGAGACAAAACCGAGGTACAAGAAATGACACAAGACCAGACACTGGACAAAGGACCACTCAGGAGTCACTTCAGTGATATGAAGTGAATTAACTAGTCTCATAAAGAAAACTTAAGAAACAACAGCATCCTGGCTGTGGCTAAGTCATCCTGGGTTAGTTTCTCTGTAAGAGCTATGGGAAGTCACCTCAAAAACCTGATCTTCTCTTCCTGGTTCTCCTGAGCAACCAGCTCCGGCTGCAAATCATGCTGAGTTTTACATCAGGTTGGGAACAAAAGTCTTCAATGATTTATGCAGCACATAAGCTTACAGCTTATTTAATTGTCTCTTTTGGGGTTTAAATACAGGAATAGTGTCTGTGTGAAAGTGTGAGGGAAGGGCTGCTTTTTACAAAATTGTCTAAAATACTGATATTAGAAGCTTAGGATTAGATTCTGCTCTTACAGCAATATGAATTCTGATTATGCATTTGACCTGATGCTAGTGCTGTAATAAACTACTGCATGAAATTATGAAACTATACATACGAGAGTACTCAACCTTATTTTTTTCATTTCCACAAATGGGCAGCTACATCCTACAGCCAGCTACATAATACATGGCATCTGCAGCTTCACAAGAAACGTGAGGTACGAGCACCGCTCCGTAGCCACCTTGAGTGTTTACTGAGCCAAGCCCAAGGTGCTCTGCTGTAAAAGGAAGTCACTTTAACAATTCAAGACACAAATTCTATGGCTGAGACAACACTTTCTGAAGACTCCATCACTTCTAATCTGTAGCTACCTGCAAAATGTCTGTAAGAGTTGCCATCTGTTCAGCAGAGGTGGTTCATGAGTATGAACCTATTGATCTTTTCAGTGATAAATAACGTACAAATCAACGCGCAGCATCAGGCACCATCTCCTCACTGTTGTAATTTTTTTCTTGCTAAATCCTAAAGGTATTTGTTTCCTATTGTGACCTGTAACAGCGACACAGCGATGCAAAGTTCTACTCTTAAACTAAGCAGAAAGGCTGGCCCTTTGCAGACACCATACTTTAAGTTAAGGACCTGTCTAAAAACCAAGCCCCCACAACTCTACATTTCAGGCTTCAAAGCTCAACGTCAACTACAGAAGCAAAACTGGCTGTGGGGAAATGCAAGAGTCAGTAAGAATTGTATGGGCTCTGCTTCTTAACTTAGACAAGGCATTTTGTAAGCTGAATTTCAAGTTTTCATGCATCTGAAGTAAAAAATCTTGCACTAAGAACCTACCAAATCTTCTGAGTTTTTTGGGGGAGTGAAACAAATTGGTACCTAAAAGCAAAGGATGTGCCTTGAAGCAATAGCAGAGGTAAAAGGCCAAGGTCTCAAAATGTTTTAAGTCTTCCATAAAATGGTGGTGCCAACCCGTTTTCCATGAAGGTTTGCTTAAGCTACTTTTGGGAAAAGGGTGAAGGAAAGTCAACCATACAAGGATAATGTCATTTTCACTTTCCTGTCTCTGTGAAATGAACACCAGGATAATAGGCCAATTAAAAAGATAATCAGCCAAAGAGATGAAGTGAAAATGGAACAAAAATGTGCAGTATTTGTGGGTAGTGATAGGCCTGAACTGAGGTAATTTAATTCACGTGTTCGGTCATTAAGTATCTCAGTTTCATCACCTGTAACTCCTCCTCCCACATGTAAAATACCACCTCTGACATCTCATCTACAACGAAAGAAATTAGGGCGCAAATCTGCAATAAAATATTGGCTTGTTTGATCTTTCATTTTGATGAGCTCAGTATTTCCAATTAGGAAGAGATCGCTGGAAACAATTCACCAAGAAGCCCAGGGAATTCTAGATTTCACATCTTAGATCTCAGTGTGCAAGAAGACTCCAAGTGATATGGTTGATGTGTTTGGGGTTTTTTATCCCTCGGCTGTTGGCCACTCCTTTTTAACAGCAAATATGGGATTTGGTGACTGTTCGACTGGAGGGAAAGAGAGACGGAATTTCACTAATCTTTTCTTCCATGCACTTCAGATAAATGTTTTGGATTTAGCAGGAGGTGGAATACGACTTGCAAAAGAAAAAACTGTAATTCATACCCTGATCAGACTGCTCTGTAACAGGATGGCCAGGGATCCCTCGGCTTGGTGCTTTCATTTACCTATCAGGCCAGCTATTTTCTTCCTTTATTAAAGCATTGCAGATCAGGGCCAAATGAAATAAAGCAAAAATATTTGGGGTTTTCAGTGCTTGCTTTTGAGAATTTGTTTTAGAAAATAGGCTTTTTGTAGCTCTATTTACTTTCCTTGTATCTATAAACACATTTGCTATTCCAGTTTAAATAGTGGTAGTTGTAAAGACGGTGCTGAATTCAGTGGGCTACTCTGCAATTCAGTCAGGACAAGGTTTGACTCATTTACCTCTGGTCTTCTGAGCTCATAGAGAAAAAGTGATGGCGAGGCAGAGTAAGAAGTCAGCTTGGTACAAATGAGCTGTAAGTCAGGAAGAAAGCATATTACGGTAAAAAAAGAAGTATCTTCTACTAGCATTGGCTATTCTAGAACTGAATAATACTGTAACAAAACAGTTGACTCCCTTTCAAGTTTCTATCCAAATTCTGACAGTACAGAAGCTGATAATCTAAGGCTTCAAGCAGTCAAGCTTCTCTGCTTGACAGTAAAGACATAATTAACAAGTCAGAGTTAACCAAATATTAAAACAACAAAATCCAAACCATTGACTCAAGTGAGCTGGAATAAGGTTTAAAGTACGATCAACAACCTGTGACTCGCTCGTATCAAACAGTATCACTTGTGCTCCAGTAGCAGTAAAAGCAAGAGCTGCTGTGATGGAGGCAACATAGACAGGCAGTGAAAAGCCATTTGCATATCCCAGCAATATCTGCCTATTTATTGCAGGTAACTGACGATTTTGCAGTGAGTCTGAATGTTGAGCATGAGTATCAGGAAACACAATTTTCTCTCTCTTCCTTTCATTTTGTGAATGAAACACCAAAAGTGATGTCACATAGCAAAAATACCATCTTTTTTTCTATTGCCTTTCTCCTAAAGCAGTCTGCATTCAGCAGAGCAGACAAGCTATCTGATGGCACTCCTAAGCATCCTTAGGATGCCAGGAGGATCTTTTTCAAATGTCTATGAAGAGGATGCAGAACTTCATCATTTTCAAAGGTCTAATTGGAGTCAGACTCTTGTAAAACATCTCCTGACAGCCCAAGCAATGTGCTATATCATTCAGTTACAATGTCAGACAGGTGTCTTAGGACAATATATGCTCGACTTTCCACTGCAAGGGAAAACGGCCATTTCAGGACCCAACGGAGTGCGCAGTTACTCACCTACGTGACTTAACCTGTGCAAAGAGCCTTTGCGGGTGACCTTTTTTTTTTTTTACGTGTGTGCGTAAGAGTCAGTCAGGGAAATTACCTGGATTTATGCCAAGTGCTGAGGGCTTACTGCCACGTGATCCTCTAGGGAGGAGGGGTAAGCGCTGGCGGGGAGCAAACCCACAAGAGATGATACGATCTGAGCAGGGAGCTAGCTTGCATCTACAGCATCAGCTGAGTACGACTAGTGGGTTATGTCTATTTTAAGTCAATTTGATGCAGAAATAATAGCCCATTCATGAGGCAATAAGTATCAGAGGGGTGGGTGGTTGTAAAGAGGAAGGTATTTTATTGTTTTATTTGCCTTTATATCTCTCAACTTGTCAGCCATGACTCCCATCAGCAGAGTGAGCAGAAGCCTTCTGGACCAAGCTCTGCAAGAAATGTGCCTGTCACAGAGCACCTGGATATTCAGGCAAAAATAAAAGCCACTCACCCAAACAAACAAGAACAGTACCCCAGCCCTTTCAAAACTTTTCTCATTCCCTAGCTGTGATGTGCCTGGAGGTGCAGTAATGCTAGTAATGCCATGAAAAGATCCACATCGCAGCTCATATCCCCTGCTCCTGCCTGCAAAGTTCCCAGAAGGCAAACTCCCCTGACGGCTCTGCTTTATATCTTTCTTGCCCTGTATTGCACAAAACTGCTTCTGTAAACACCCACTACCCAATACCCAGCCTATGGGAGGAATAGCCCAGCAGCCCAGGGTGCCCCCAGACCTCTCCTGCACCCTGCATCCTGAGGGGCTGCAGGATCCTGGCGCCACACTGCCTTACCTGCGGGGCTGCCTGGATATCCTGGAGAAGTAGGAGAAGCCACAGTCCTAGTGCCGGGCTGCAGGCAGCCATCTGCGGTGGTGTTAAATCTCCTTAGCTCCCAGCATCACACGTTGGACAGCCAGGTTGCTCTTCCTGGAGATCCTCCCAGGGTCCAGCCCTGTCTTGCTCTGTCTGTGTCTGTTCATTCACTCCAGAGCCATTCCAGCTGTTCGAGACAAGCAGGAGACAGGCTTTGAGACTCAAGCAAGCTGAGAAAAGGATTTAGAAGAAAGGGGGAGGGGGAGCTGCCCAAAAAAGAAAAGCTAAAACAGAACAAGACAAAACCACATCAATCACTAGTCCCGGAGCTGTTGTGTTTCTGTGAGCTGGTTGCATGCATCAAGGTTGTAACCCACGGTAAACGAATGGCTGTGCAGAAACGCAGGCTCCTGAGTCATCTAGGCTGCCCTCAGAAAGCACTTTACCGCCCCAAAGCCTCGGCTAGGCATGAGTCCAAGCCCTGCCCCATCCATCCACCAAACTCTCAAGAGCTGCAACCAAGCTTCAAGAGTTCTCAGTAAGAAACAATTTTTTTTCAGTACAGTCATTTTTCTCCTGTTTGAATGAGTGTGTGAAAAATCACAAGCAACCAGGGTGACTCCACAAAGGTTTAGGCATTACACGTTGCCATTAGAAGACCAACTTACCACAGAGCATCCTCTTGAGAGTCCTTCTCTTTCCTCCAATCCCACTTGAAATCAGTTTCTGTTGGTGACAAACATCCCTTGGACCACTACTCGTCATGTCACTCACTTTCATTTGTTACTCTGGATAATGGTTTTTTGGTTCTGGTGACCAGAAAGATTTCAGTTCATTTCAGGTGTCACGAAGCTTACTTATCTGCCCTAAAAGTTTTGTCAAAAGTAAAAGTGAGCCACTTCAAAGAAGGGCAGAATGCCTTGAAAGCCTCTCTGAGGTGCTCAGGAAAATAATGAGAATTCCCACACCCATGGTTTTTTTGCTTCTCACCCTTAGCAAAAAGAAAAAGAAAACCAAAAGAAAAAAGACTAAAAGTCAGAGGATTGATTATTTTATTAAAGCCCCACAGCTACCCCACTGCCATCACACAGAGTACCAAAGATGAGAGCAAACATTCACAGGGGCCCTGGGATAATGCAAATATCATCTTTAACTCACAGCTGTGGCTCTTTTCTTTTTAACTAACCATCTCTGTTTCTTCCTCCAGAGTATCATCTTATAAAACCCAGGCATTTTCAGAACATTGCATACCGTGCGTTTGATACATAAATCCCATCTCCTTCCCTCACTGTCAGGTTACTTCTCAGTTTCTAACCTCTCTGAGCTACAGAAGCTGATTGCGGTAGGTATGCTTTTAAGGTCTAGAGACAACTAAGTATTTGAATGTCCCAATACTACATTTTTGGTTTTCTAATTTAAAAAGGGACTAGAAAACATCTTAATCTTGCGTAGCATAAGACACAGCCTGGAGAGTTTTAGCCTCTGTAAGTTATACTGCTGAGGTCAATGTATCTGATACAAAACCTAAGCATCTGAGTAAAAAAAACCCCGTGCAAAAGACTTTCTCAGGACTGGCAACAGGGAGGGTTTTCTGGTCTGTTTTCCAGAAAAAAACAACACTGAAGGGAGCATATTGAGCCTTCTGTATATGGCATCAACAGCACCAATAATTTTTTAATCCACTGGATAACTTCAATCGACTTTTGATTGAACTAAATATTTTAAAGTATGGGAAGTGGGAAGTGCTTATTGTTGCTGCTGGCTTTTCAGAAAGGTGATTACATCACACAATGCTATTACAAGTCTGTAATAGAAGCAACAGCAATGAAAAGGGTGAAGAGGTTGTGAATGCATTTTAAACTGAACACATTAATTTCAGGCTTTCTGTGTTTTGATTTCAAACACAATGAAAGGGGCTTTCCAAAAGGAGCCCGATCAGTAACTGGAAGAAGCACCTCCATTTTATAACAAACCCACGCTACTGTTCTCTAAATGTTGCCAGTATTTCCTAAAAGATATTCTATGTTAATATGAAAAAAAAAGCAAAACAAATAGGAGCAAACAACCCCTATTTCTCTGTTCTGCCATCAGAGGTCAACGTCTATCAGAAAAAAAGGGTAAAGCGCCTGTGAGCATGCTATTATTATTTATAATGTTTATTTGATTACACGCATCTGGCTCTAACATCTGAATCTCCTTTTGTTTTGGTTGCTGAAGTTAGCACGCACAAATACAAGGTTACTTGGCATTTTCTATTTTAATTAATTCAGTTAATGCTGAGCTTAGTTAATGCTTATTTTATGTTAATTTTTATACTGGGTATCTGTCTGTGCTGGTTGTCTCTGAGTGTTGTGTGGAGTTGGGGTGGAGGGGATTAGAGACGGTCCTGTAAGTCAGCAGTTAATCAAATGTCACTTCATACCTGGAGCAAAAGAATGCAGAGACCCAGAAGGCCATGAGGGAAAGTCTCTTCAACAAGGGCCCAAGACATTCCTTCAGCACTGTCTATTCATTGTGCTGCTCACAGTGACAGCCTAGCAAAGAAAGTAATAGCATTCTGTAGAAGGAGCGTCATTACACACACACCCACCCAAGCAAAAGTACTCATGACATTTTCTAATGATTTTAGTCTCCTATTGTACCTTTAGCATGGTTCCTTGTGATTTTAAAATATGTATGTTCAGTTTATATACATATATATATTGCTGTATCAGTGAGAAAAAACAGAAGTGTCACCTCTAAGCATCTGTCAAACAGATAAAGGAGATCACGAAATTTAAAAGGATACATACTAAAATAGCTTGGTCTAAAATTGGTATTTCAGTGTCTGTCAGGGTTGCTATTCATAGCATTGCAGTACGCTGATGCAGAATCACTCCGCTCTTGCTGCTTGGCCTGATGAAACACCATCAGACCCTAAAACTTCACCAGTAGCACCAAAGGGAGTGCTCGTTGGGATAGGTGCTATGTATTACCGCAGGGACACACAAAAGGTGGAATTCTTAACAAAATAAAATTGAAAAAATATGAAGGCAATAAAACCAAAGAACCTCATGGTTAAAGGAAGAAAAACAAGTAGCCACCAAGAATGACTTTCCTGACACCTCTCGATCTATTTATGCATTTAAGCCATTGGAGACCTCTGTTCCTGGGATCATGGAACACACTGTGGTAACCATACACAGGGAGGGTATTCAAGATCCCAATGATTTTAGGCACTGTAAGTGAAGTCAACATACTGAACTTCTCTGGAAATCTTTCAGTAGCCCAAAGAGGACAGACAGGAGGGAGGGCAACACTGATCTCATGGAGAAACATCACTCAGCGAACAAGCAATCCCAGTCTGAACTAGCTGTAGCTGTCAAAGCTGTCTGAACGTGTGAAAAGGAATAAAATCTCATTTATGCCAAGTATGACACAGACGGACAAAAAATTGTGCCCCTCTACACCACTCTAGTACCGATACTTATTTTCTGTCACATATACTTCTCTTAGTATTAAATATTGTCACTCCATTTAATTACGCCACATCAATCAAACCACTCTGCAATATGTAAAATACATTGCACGCACCCTTGATAACATGGTCTGCAGAGCTATACTGATTTAGCAATTTACCTTGGTATATTTGTCCACTGTGATCAACAAGGAAGACAGTATGAAGCTCTTGTGGCATACTTGTTGAAAAGTAGCAATGAGTTCCCAGCAGAACAAAGA
>NW_010404133.1:0-5263 GCF_000710305.1 Buceros rhinoceros silvestris | reverse complement strand
GAGCGGTTATAATGAGCTGGGGACATAATAAAATCCCAATACACAGGGAAATCCCAAGTCATTTCGGTAACTGTTAGTTTCAGCAGATGGAAACATCCTCACAGGATGTTTCTGTTCTCTAGTAAAAATAATAGAAAAAGAAATCAGCTTCCTTGTTTTATATAAAGTTTCATACATACGCAAATCTATAATAAAAACAGTTCTTGTTTGTCTGCAACTCGGGACTTTTGTCTCATTAGCTCTTGCTGAGCACAGAAAGTTTCTTGGCAATACATGAACAGCCACAGGAAGGAGAAATTCTGGTGTGCTCCCAGGCAATGATAAGGTTGCTTTTTATCTTTTGTTAGGCTTTTTTTTTTTTTATTACAGAATACAATGTCAAAAAGTACTTAGGTGAAACAGCCAATTCCTGACTGTGGGAAGCTCAGAAATGCTCTTAACAGGAATTTTTTTTGCAGACTGAGCCACAACATAGCTGTTGGAAGAGTTCTCCAGACAGCAAAGAACCCAGGTGCACTGGAAAAAAAGAGTCTTCTCAGCTGGTATTAGTCTTACTGCAGAAGTCTTGCTTCAGCCGACATGTATAAATCACCACACACAAAGCCCACTGACTTCATTCATGTTCCATTCATGTTTAATTGCAATTAACTGCCACCCAAACATACTCTCAGTTTAAATAGCACGATACATGGCAGTGCTACACTATGACCTTCCAGAAGCAGCAAAGTCACTCTCAGTATTGTTATGCTTAAAAACTCAAATTTTCTGGAAATGCAACCATGCATTTCTGCTACCAGAAATGGGATTCAGTGTTTAAAGGCAAAACGAGACATGATGATATGTCTGATGTTTTATTCATTTTTTGATTGGGTGAAGTCATTCAGAACGTTGATTGAAACAGAAGTTCGAGAAGCTAAAAATGTGTCAGACTGATCATGTTACTAATGATAACATGGCTTAATTTTCAAGTAGATTTCTTTTACGTATGTCCTTTAAATAAAGTTGATGTGGATAAAATCTTATTATTCTGTTTTTGTTATCTGAAATAACACTGCTGCCTTTACATAGAATGACACCTAATGTAACAAAAAAAGGCATCTGTATAAGACGCCTTTTTACTGGTGCATACAGCTTCAAAACTAAAGTACATTTTGAGTCAGACTGAAAAATGAGAAGAGCTGACAGAGAACTCTGTGCTCTCAGGAAAGGCTTGGCCTCCATGAAAGAAACTAAAACCTTATCACAGAATTACTATGCCCACAGACTGGCTGAGAGAGAGAGATGACCTTAGAAGAAAGATCACATCATGTCTGTACTTTCAGTAATTCTGACTACAGCTTCTGGAAGAGAGGTAGATTTACAAGTCATCATCCTCCATAGAAAGAGCTCTTGACAATGTTAATTATTTGAATGTCATTTGTGTTTTGTCCTTCCTCCCCTACCTTGGTAGAAAGAGAGGCGCTCAAGGGGGAATCTTCCATGGACCATACAGGATAGCCACTTGATCATCAGAGCTCTAAAGAAGTGGTGGGTAAGAAAGGCTGGACAGATAAGATGATGTGGAGGCTGAAGCATTTTAAAGATTATGCCCTTTCTTCACACCTCCACAGCATTGGTTTAATTTGAAGCAAAAGTCTTCTCTGCTGCTTGTTTGCTAGAGTAATCATACTGTAACCTAAATTACTCAGAAGAGCAGTTTGTTTTGGGCCCTTCTCCCCAGCCTCTGCACTGATACAAATTAATCCCTGACACCAGCTTTAGCTCAACCTTACCTCATGTCAAGGTCTTCGTCTGGAGTTCTGTATAGCTCATGGTACACTCTACTGACCAGAGGGGCTTCTGTAAAGCTATCAGTAACACAAAAAGACTGGTAAAAGACAAGAAACTCAAGTGCATGCTTGCCTTAGCTAACAAGTTTCTAAATGTACAGTATGCCCACACAGAGCGCTAACAAGCAGCAGCCAGTTTGCAGTAAATTCACACCTTTTTTACATCATGGTAATTCCCCCCATGTAGAAAGTCTACTTGAAATAGTTAAGTTATAGTCAAAGAAGCATGTTCAGGGTTTACATTATTTGATTTTGACTGCATAGTTATTATTCATGAGTCTAGTGTTGAGCTTTGTAAAAGAAACTTGCTTTTCAACTACTTAGAAGGCCAGTCAAGAGCAGAACATTGTCAAGGCTGACATGAGCCTCAGACGAAGTTCCTGAATTCCCCTACTACAAGATAACTCTTGTATCTCGAATGCGCCTTTTCTGAAGCCATGAAAGTCTGCCAAAACCTGACCAACCTCATAAAAAAACAAATCTTGCACAAAGTGGATGGTGAATGCTTTCGATTTTCAGTGGGGAGATGTAATAAATTAATTCTCTCTAAGCATTCTCAAGCAACTCACAGCTCCCAAAGCTGCCTGTTGTGCAATATCTTCACATCATTGAATTCCCACATGGAGTTCCAGAAACAAACCCAGACTTTCTCTACAGCAATTTTTCCTCATCAGCAAATGACCATGAACTGGAACTATCTCCTTTGCTTTCAAGGAAACCTTTGAAATGAAGTTTTGAAAAGCAAGTACCATATAATTCACATAAAGGACAAAGACAGAATCTACTAAAGGGATCAAAAAGCTTAGACCAGAAGAAACTCACACCTAGGACTGGAGAGGAAGGAGATCAGTTCACTAGGGAGGAAGGCAACTGGTGAGGGAAGTTTGGACTGACTGGATAATGTAAATGAGAACTGTATTAGAGGGAGTGAGCACATGCAAAGGAATTTTAATGCCTGCATTTCTTAAATTTTGAGTATCAGACTGAGCATTTTTAATGGTGTTCTTGTACTCCAGTCTAGCTGTGAATTATTTGAGACTCATTAAAACTGAAATCTAACCCATCATATCCAGTTTTCACCTACAGTTTTTGGAAGACGCTATTCAGCTGTGAACAGAATCAAACCAGAAAGAATACTCAAATACTCAAGAATTCCAGTCTGTAAACTCTTGGCAGAAGATGCTAGTGAAAACTTCAGTGAAAAGTACTACACAGCAAGAGATTGAGGACAGACCCAAAGCGAGAGGTAAAAGCTTTTGCAGAGCCTTGTCATTTCATAAAAGATCTACTTTCAGATATTTTGTATGTGTATGTGTGAACTGACAGGTCTTTTTATAGTCAGCTTCAGTTATATCTGCAAAGCATTTAACCCATGAAGTTCATCTGTAAATCAATAAACAGTTCCCAAATAAACCAGTTGTTTCAAGATGAAATACTGCTCTATCATTTACTGGTAACTACTTATGATCTTACTGCACTCACTAAATTTTTTTTTTTTTTTTTACTTTGGGAATAAATACATCCTTCTAAAAGACTACTAGAATGATGAGTTTCACTTTCTTCTAATAACAAGCAATTCTACTCACATTTACACAAATATAAATCCCAACAAACTCTAGTTAATTCAACAGAGTAACTCTGGATCTGTTTATCACTGGAAAGGCGAAGAATCTTCCTAAGTTCACAATAACGTGGAGATATGCCTGAGTTTCCCTTGTTAACCACCCTTCATGCAGATATTTCGTATTTGTTCACTGATACGTTAATGCTATTGTTACAACTGAAATGTGCTCTATGTATATGCTTGAGAAGTAAAACAAGGAAATAGAAAAAGCACCAAGACCTCCAATTCTATACATTTTAATCCAAAACCAGAAATAAAAGTGTTTGGGCAAGACTGGCCACACAGTTAAAAAACAGTAGCGGGAGTCATTAGTTCCCAGTACTGACACAGACTTTTTAGGTAACTCACATCCTTTTTGGTGCTTTGGTTCTCCTCATCTAAAAGCTGACAGTTTTAAAGCTTAGCTATTAACAGAAGCAAGATGAGCTTTCTTTTGCTGACACAAACAAAAGATAGTTGGGAAATATGAAATAACGTTTGTGAAACAAATACATGAGGAGATTTTCAGGACGGTTTTTTTCAGAGAGTGTACTCTATGACTATAGCTGAGCACCTCCTGACAGGTGACTGACAATTTAGGGTATTATGTTCCCCCTCCTAGCAGCATGTTTTTGCTCTGCAGAAACCAATGGAATACACTGGCTAAAGAGAAAACCAAGTCCTTATGTTTGGTCTGCCATTACCCAGGAAACTGGTGAAATTGAGGTCTTTAACTCAGAAGAGAAGGGGAAGATTTTCTCTTGTGTTTTCAAACTTGACACACCCTGAAAACAAACTCTTCTGGGCTTTGAAAATGCAAGTTCCAGAGAGATGAAATCCCCCAAAATCAAAGTTTGGAAATCATTCATAAAGCAAGCTCATGTCGCATGTAGATGTTTCGCCTGAGGATTGTGGAGACAGTCATTCTTCACAAGCTGGTAACTAAACAGAATGAAGAAACAAGCACTACATTCATTCAAGACTCTTGATATCAATTCTTACAATGTACAGACAACAAGAAAGACCTGGACATCACCAAAACCTTCTTAAAATAAATCAAGAGAAAGCAAACAGTCAAAACACTAACGCCAGTCTAATACAGTTACTGAGAAGCAGACAGAGCTCCATTTTAAAGGCTGAACCACACTTCTCTGTAAAAACCAACCACAAACGCATTATTTACTGTGTCTCATTTGTTCAATTAAGCAAAACTGGATTTTCCAGCTTATGAATCAGTTATAGACACACAATAGAGTCAGAAAAGGGAACTAAACCACCAGCTCTGCCATCACAGCATCAGGCAGTCATCACTCGTGTCAAAAGAGAACAAACACAAATGAGCACACTTGCTGGAGCCACACAGACCAGGAGAGCACGTTCCCAAGTCTATGAATGGAAAAAATTATCCAGAACAAATCAAGAATGCTGGGCTTCACTTTGGCTATTCCAAGTTCTAGTGGCATCAAAGTGTGAGCAATATAGCAGCTTCCAATTTTACCAAATACATACACTATTCTCCCAGTAAATTCCTCCACCACACTCACACACAAAGTGGAGGATCCCTGCCTTCTCTCTGCGGGGTTTTATGCCCCATTGGAGAAGACAGTTGGGAATACGTTGCCACCCCTCCATGGGCACACTTGAGTTCCCTCTCCCCACCCCGCAGATCAAGATAAAACAATTCCGTTTTAAAATCATTACAACAAACATCTCCTAGTCTCTAATGTAATGACAACACCAATGAAGCCAGGCTTAAGCAGATCCTTCCTCACCAATCACTGCAGAAAATTTGTTCTCCTTGGGGATGTCCTGGGTTCAACATGGAGGAACC
>NW_010404132.1:4362-8892 GCF_000710305.1 Buceros rhinoceros silvestris | reverse complement strand
GGGGAGGGAGCTGGGCGGGGAGGCATCCCGCAGCAGCGGGCGGGCAGTGTCGCGCCCCGGTGCGTGCGTGTCGTCTCCGTGTGTGCCTCTCTTGGTTGTCTGTACCGCACCCTTCATGCCCGGCGTCCCGTGGGCCGTTACGACCTGCTCCTGGGCTTGCTGCAGAAGGTGGGCTGGTGAGTTTTGAAGGAGCCCGGTAACTTGTTTGCACAGAATTGTAACGCCTGAGGGTAACGCTGATGCCCAGAGTAACTGCACGATAGGAGGGGTTATCGCTAACCACGCTGGACAGCCGGGCAGGCTACGTAGTCAGCAGGTACCTGAGGATGGGTGTAGGAATGACACGTAGCTCTTTCTGCTGAAGTCATGAAAACAAAGACTGATTGAGGCTGGAACGTATCCCTGGAGCTTGTGTAGTCCAACAAGCTGTATGTAGCCCAGCATCGGTGCCCAGCAAAACACAGGCAGAGGGTGTGGGAACAGGACAAGTCCACCAACAGAACTTAGCCACTGGTAGTTCAGTTCGAGTCCAAAACTGGTTTGACTTTTTTTTTCTCTTAAAGGACAGAATTAACTGTTGTCATATTTTTCATGTCACCAATGCTAGTCTCTTTTGGAAGAGTGTTTCAGAGGGTACCGTGTGAACCATAAATTTAGTGACCGTGTCAAAGCAGCTATGTATGAGTGGGGAAGAAAACAGAGCCCTGCCTGTTATCTTCCTACATGCCAGCATCATCCAAGCTGTCTGACACTTGCAGCACTGCAGAGCCACATCTCACTGCAAAGAGAAGCCAGGCAAGGTAGTCAGGCCGTGATGCCTCTTTGTTCAGTGTTTTCTCAGTGCCAGTGGAGGGTTTTGCAACCTTAAAGGTGACTGTTACGCGTTTCTCTTCTAGACTTGAACATTTTTGTCTCTCTGAGATAGCAGTGATCTTTTGTCTCTTTCTTTTGTAGGACATGACTTCAGCAGATAAAGAGTTTTCAGAAGACAGCAACTTCTCTCCAAAAGCCAGCACCAGCAAGCTGCCGACAGATGCATCTCCTGACTCCAAATGCCCCATCTGCTTGGACAGATTTGACAATGTTGCATATCTGGATCGCTGCTTGCACAGGTTCTGCTTCCGCTGTGTCCAGGAGTGGTCAAAAAACAAAGCAGAATGTCCTCTCTGCAAGCAACCCTTTTTTTCTATTTTCCATACAATTCGTGCTGAAGATGATTTTAAGGAGTACATCCTCAGCCCTTCAGAAAGCAGATCTTTTGCTAGCCCTGATGGCCAGAGATTTCGTTACCGTACCACCTTAACGCGGGACCGCCGCATTGGTGGTTCCCCGTCCCGGAGGACACTGTCCCCTCCAGATAACGGGATATTGTTTGAAGGGTTGTCCAGCAGTGAACAAATGAGGCAGAGAGAGAGAGAGATTCAGCAGATGATGAGGAGGTTGGCCTCAAGGAGACGGGCTAGCGCAGAGGGCAGATCTCTGCGGCAGATTCAGGAGGAGGACATGATCAACTTCCGCAGAGCTCTGTACCGAACCGGTCTGCGTATTCGTAGTATTCAGGACGGTGGTCGCTATCGAGACATTTCAGCAGAGTTCTTCCGCCGCAACCCTGCTTGCCTTCACAGGTTGGTTCCTTGGTTGAAGCGAGAACTCACAGTCCTCTTTGGTGCCCATGGATCCTTGGTTAATATCGTACAGCACCTTATCATGAGCAATGTGACCAGGTATGATTTGGAAAGTCAGGCCTTTGCTGATGATTTAAAGCCATTTTTGCTTAATCGGACTGAACACTTCTTACATGAATTCATCAGCTTTGCCCGTTGTCCTTTTAACTTAGAAGCATATGATCAACATGCCAATTATGACTGTCCTGCACCATCGTATGATGAAGGAAGCCACTCAGACTCATCAATTATTACTGTATCTCCAGATACAGCATATTCTCAAGGGCCAGAGAACAGTTTGTCTATGACTGGTCTTGCTCAGGCGCCCTGGGATGATGAAACTCCGGGGCCTTCCTATTTCATTTCTGAAGAGGTTCGTGCAACCATAGCTTCTCCTCTGGAGAGGTCAGAAAGTTCTGATGAGGACTCTACTACAAAAAGTCGGAGATCCAAACCGCAGACTCAGTTCCAGGCTAATGCTGACTCCAGTGACAGTGACTCTTCCTCAGACAATTGTGTTATTGTTGGGTATGTCAAGCCATTAGCTGAGAGGACACCAGAAGTGGTCGAGCTGTCCTCAGACTCTGAGGAGTCCATCAGGGAAGAGAAAAGGGAAGATACGAAGAAACAGCAGCCAATCCAGTGTCACAGCTGGAGTGACAGTGAGCCAAGCAGGAGTTTCTCACCACGTTCCCCCACATACAAGGAGGATGGAGGTAGTTGTAGAACTTCTCCTGCAGTTCAGAAGACAGAGCCAAAAGTTGATGAGAAGAACAAATGTAAGGTAAAAGATTTGTCTCCACAGGACTTGAGGTGGAGCCTCTCTCCAGGGAGTGACACCATATGCACCCCTTGGAATCACAGATTGTCTGGAAAGGCCAAGTCCAGGAGCCCACAGTCCTGTTCACGGCACAGTGGAGGCAGTCATGGCCACCGGTCTAGGAAAGAGCACCATAGCAGAAGCCAACTTAAAAGGAGACGATCAAGAAGCAGAGACAGTAGCAAACACAGGAGCAAAAGAAGCAGTAGGAGGTCGAGGGCTCATGGCACCAGAGCCCTGCTAAAAAGCCAGAGAGGCTCTCTAAGTCACGAGAGCACTCCATCTAGAGAGGTAAGCCGGTCACGGTCACGGAGCAAAGGCCATGGCAAAAAGAGATCGAGAAGCAGAGACAGTGATCGTTATTATGTAAGAGACCATTATCACAGTAGATACCAGTGGGGTTATGCTTTGTGTAGTCGAAAGACGTATGGAGATGGCTGTGGGTCCTCCAGCAGGAGCAAGAGTCAGTCTCATGCTTTCTACTCAAGGCAATCCCCTAGTCCAGAATACAGGATACGATCCTTTATTGAAAGGACAGATCCGCATGGCCAGAGGGGGCTCCGTGAGAGACACTATTACTGTTATGAAAGGTGCAGGTCACGGAGTCAATCAAGCAACAGGTCAAGGACCCCTTCTGGTGGAACTGACAGAATGAAAAGCGAAAAGCCTGGTGGAAAAAGGAAGTACAAAACTCGCCACCTGGAGAACACGTTAACAGAGAGCACAAGTCCAGAAAGAGACAATGACCCCAAGAAAACCTCCTCAAAATTCAGTGACTGCTACAGGAACGAGGACAGCCTTTCAGACAATCGCACAAGCAGTGAGACAAAGCATAAGAAAAAGAAAAAAAAGATGAGGAGTCCAAGTGTGGAGATAGTCTATGAAGGAAAAGCAACAGACACAACAAGGCATCTTAAAAAGAAGAAGAAAAAGCATAAAAAGAAACACCGGAAACATCGCTTGAGTAACTCGGCACATTCTTCTCCTATGGTGATTACAATTGATAGTGATAGTAGCAAGGAACCAGAAATCACTGGATGTGACAGCAGTGTTACTTGGACAGGCACAACCTGGGTAAATGAGAGGGGAAATGAGTCTCCATCTTCTTTTCGGGGAAGGACGGGATGTGAACATGTTCACAGAGCTGGTGAGGAAACTGGAGGAGCAGCTGAAAAGGACATTATTCCTACAAGAAAGGGAGACTTAGATGGTGATGCTAGAAATGCTGATGCCAGTCTTCGAGAAACAGCAGCTGATAAGAGTCTTATCTCAGAGGATGCCAACAGTAACCCCCCTCACAGAGAAACTGGAACCTGCTACCTGCAGGAAGCACCAGCAGCCCCTTCCAGTCAACTGCCTTCCCCCAGGACTGCTTTCCTAGAGTGTCCAGGGAAACAACCATTGATACTTAGACTGCCAAAGAGACTTGTCAACAGATCCTCTTGGTTTGATTTCCCAGAAGAAAAAATGTAGCACACTTCCCATGGATTATTTCGTCAAACTGTGAATTTGTTTTAACTATTTTCTTCCTCTTGAGAATAAAAACACCTGATGTTATTTGTGTATGTTAAAAAATGTCTGGGAGATGTGTAAAACCTTAGAAGTGCACACACTTTAAAAGTTCAAGAGGTTAGAATATTGCTAGTACATAACTTCTAAAGTTTCTCAGAAGACTCCTTGGAAACTGTAATTTCCTAAAGCCATCCTGAATTCTTGTGGTAGGGCAAATATATCCACAGAGCATTTCCAAGTTTTGTTGAAACAAGGAGCCCAAACCAAAAGCCAGAAAATGCATTTTATGGGGATCACTCTTCGTAGAGAAAGGAAAAATTGCTTACTTCCTAAGAAATTCAACAGGACTTCCAGTATATAAACCTGAATAAAGCAATAAGACTTTTTTTTGTTTAAATGAATTTAAACGTGTGGATTCTGTACTTTGCAAACAGACATTTATCTTTCGGTTTTGGGTGTCTTTCTGGTACAGACCACTGGATGCCATTGCTGTTAGGTTGGTGTGGTTGCTGTCCAGGTTGGAAGGGACCTCTG
>NW_010404132.1:0-4221 GCF_000710305.1 Buceros rhinoceros silvestris | reverse complement strand
CAGGAATGGCTTTGATCAGGTTGCTGGGGATTTATTCAGTTTTGAATATTCCCAGTGCTGGATGGCCGCTCTGTGCTGCCTCTTCTAATGTTTGAGTATTCCAGTGGGAAACACGTTTTTCTCCCAGTGTCTCCTTTGTATTTCCCTTATTGCAGTCTGCATCTTTTATCTCATGTCCTAATGCTGTGCAACTCTCGAGGAGCCTGTTTTCCTCTTCCATATGCCCTCCCACTACATGCTTGAGGACATCCTGTTTTGTCTGTAGCCTTGGCAATGGAGCACCTCCTCCTGACCTCCTAGCTTTAGGCAACATTCACACAGCTCAGCTCACCCTAGATGTCCTGCTGCACGTATGGACAAGGCTCAAGACTCAGGCAGGGTCTTGTTCTCCAGCTTTGGGCCTTCTCTGTGTGCACAGCAGTAACTCTCAGGGCTGAACTAGGAAGTTGCCTTCTCTCTCTCCTGCACGACTGCCCCCATGAGTGGTGGGCTTGACCTTTTGACCACGGCTGGTGGCCTGCCAGATACCTATGAAGCTGCTCTGTCACTCCCCTCCTCCACAGGATGGGTGAAAAATTAAGATGGCAAAGCTCATGGGTTCAGAAATGACAGGGAGGTCACTTACTGGCTGCTCTCACAGGACAAAGAGGCTGAGAGACAATTAATTTAATTTATTGCCGATTAGGAATTAAGTAGGATGATGAGAAACAAAGACAAAATTAAAGCCACCTTCTCCTCCCTTCATCTCAGGCTCAACTTCCCTCTTTCATCCTGACTCTTCTACCTCCTCCGGAGCAGCAGTGCAGTGGGCTGGGGAAGGGTGATTGTGGTCAGGCCATAACACAGTGATCTGCTGCTCCTTCCTCATTCCATTATTCCTCTGCTCTAGCACGGGTCCTTCCTAGCAGCTGCAGTCCTTCAAGAACAGACTGCTTCAGTGTGGGGCTCCTGCAGACAGGGTCACAGGTCCTGCCAGAAGACCTGCTCCTGCCTGGGCTCCTAAACACAGGCTGCAGCTCCTGCTGGGAGCCTGCTCCTGCGTGGGATCTCCATGGCCTGTACCTTCCTTTGGGGCATCTCCACCTGCTCTGGCTTGGGGTCTTCCACTGGCTGCACTGTGGTTCTCCAAGGGCTGCAGGGGTTAGCCTGCGTCACCATGAACTTCTCCAGGGGCTGCAGGGGAATCTCTGCTCTGGAGCCTGGAGCACCTCCTCCTGCTCCTCCTTTTTCTCCGACCTGCAGGGCTGTTTCTCTCATGTTTTCTTCAATCCTCTCACAGCTACCTTGCAGCATTTTTCACCCTTTCTTAAAGGTATTTTCACAGAGGCACCACCACCACCACCAGCATGGCTGATGGGCTCATCTGTTACCTGTGATGGGTCTGTTTTGGAGTCAGCTGGAACTGTCTGTGTCCAGCACAGAGCAGCCCTTGGTCTGTTCGCACAGAGGCCGTCCTGCAGCACCCCCTGGCAGCACCCCCAAAACCTTGCCATGTAAAACCCATACACTGGCTTGACAGATGTGGATGCCACGTGTCAGCTGTTAGTTGATTGTGTGTGCAAAGACAGCGATGAGCACATCTGGCACGCTGAAGACTCGCTATCTAAATCCCAAGAGTGATCAGAGTGAGTGATTTCAGCAAGCTGATGAACACGTGTTGCAGTCTCCTTCATTACCTGCAAGGGATGGCGATGTCATAAGCCGCCTGGATTGATGGGGTGATGCCACACCTTCTATGGCTTGCCTCGCTTCCAAGGGTGCTGTCCCCTCTGGAGCATGAGGGATTTCGGGAGAGGTTGTTGAGCCATTCGCCGCAGTAGCTGAGAGGTGGAAGGACTTGCATGAGAATGAGTGTCCTCACAGAAGGTCAGGCTGTTTGGGACTGGTAGAGGAGGAGACCGCAACTGACGTGTACAGAGCTCTGTATTGGGAAGCTCTCTCTGTCCAGGGTTACTGATGGCAGAACTGGAGACAGCACACCCCAGGGAGGAGAAAGTGTTCCTGTTCCCCAGGCAATAGCTTCCACCATCAAGGACCTTGCTGCTAGAGTCCTCCTATATGGCTGCTGTCTGTGAAGCTGAGTGGACTGAGGTGAGCTTTATAGCTTCCCGGATGATGGAGGAGGAGGGAGTAAGAGCTGGCCTAGGGTGGGGTGTGGCCATCACCCTGCTTCCCTCAGTCCCGGCAGAGGGGTTTGCACATTCCAGACAGGACACGCAGCATGTTTATGTAGGTGGCCATAGATCAAAGTGGTCTTCTTGCAGCTATGCCCCCCAGGTGAATGATCTTGAAAAGAAGTTCTTTCACCACACTGCATCCTTTTGCCCACTAAAAGCTTACTTTCACCTTGGCTATTTGTATAGAGAGGACAACTGGCCTGCTGGTTCAACAGCTTCCAGCAGGAAGGCAGACTGGTGGCCCATGAGCTGTCTGAGGGCAAAGGGTATCTCCTTGGCTGACTGCTCCTGCTTTGGGAACCCCATCCCTGCAGGGCCTCCGTCCTGCTGTCTGGAGACCCTCACACCAGGATGGGTGTGAGTGGTGTTGCACCCAAGGACGTGTGAGTTCAGGTGTCTCCTCTGGTTTCCTAGAGGAGCAGCAGAGAAAGTCATCACACAACCATGTGGTGGTAGCACGTTGTGACATGCCAGCCTTTCCACCTGCGTGGAGAAGAGCCTGAGCATCGGGAACCTTGTGTCCATCCTGAGTAAGGTGACCAACTGGGCATCCAACCGCACTCTCCCTGCCTGCTCCTTCTACTAGGGTTGCCTCCTTGGTGTCCTCTTAGCAGACTTGGAGAAGGCGGGAGCCTTCTCCTGCACCAGGAGAAGTGCAGCCCCTGCACCAGGGCTCATGCGGGTGCTTTTAGTCTGAACTCAGACCTGATTTTGTGCTGGAGATCAGAGAGCGGATTTGTAAAGAGGAAGCAATGGCAGCTGTGGTTGTTGAGGTTATGCCTCAGCATGGTGCAGAGGGCTGGTTCTGGGCCACTCTGGGGCACCAGGTTCCAATCGGTGATGTCCCCAAATACATCGCTCTCTGCTGTTTTCCCCTCTCCCTGTCTGTATGTGGAGTTCCAGGTCAGTCAAAGTGCAGCCTGGGCGAACTTCCGTTTGCACCAAGGCTGTTTCAGCTGCTTCAGTGCCTGTCTTGGCTCTTTTGGGCTGGATCACTTAGAAGCTTGAGAACAGCTGTCAGGGGAGGCCTATTCCACCCTTTGATTTGTTACCGCTGCCTCCCCAGAATTTTGGCTCTACCCTGCAAACCCGGGCACCCACCTTCCCTTGAAAAGCACAACTGCCCCTTCTCCAATGGCAGAACAGTTGCTGCCCAGCCTGCAGCCATGCACGACTTTTTGTCACAAGATTTGCCCAATTCAGCTGTCTTTCTGAAACAGAAGAAAATCCAGTCATGGGCTCATGGCCATCTACCTCAGACTGCTGTAACCTTTGAAGCCTAAAGATGCCTGCACCACTACCAGCCTTGCAACTCTCCAGCAAAGCAGCAAGTGGCCTGAGTATCAGGGCAGTTTGCCCTTCACCCTGGTGAGCCCAGCTTTGGGGGAAAGCTTTTGTGCTGGTCCTGCCAGCTGGATTCCTCCTTTGGCTTTGAGTTGCATTTGGGAATGGGCCATTTCAGGCAGATGCCTGGTTAATACCCAGGGACAACAGAGTAACTGAAGTCTCTCCACCTCAGTGGTCCAGAGAAATGGGAGGGCAGAGGTGGACACATAACTCGCCCTCGTAGTCTGTGGGTAACGCTGGGCAGCAAAGGGCCTGCTGGACTGCCTGGGAGAGGACAGCTCTGCATGTGTGTGCCCTCTGTTTGGACATGGCTCCCTCCTTTGGGTAGGTAATTTGACACTCTTGCCTGGGACGTAAAGTGGTGCAGCAGGGTGATGTAGTCCAAGCTGCTCCACCATCAGACCTTGTTAAACCAGATAAAAGCTGAGGTGGGGATGTGTTTGGTTGTGGAGGGCTACAGGGATGGCTCCTGTGAGAAGCTTCTAGTAGCTCCCCCAGCTATAGTTTGGACCTGCCTCTGGCCAAGGCTGAGCCGATCAGCATCTCTGCAAGAAACATATTTAGGAGGGGAAAAACCTGCAACTCTGCAGACACCAAGGTCAGTGGGGAGGTGCCGCAGAGCAGAAATTCCCCTGCAGCCTGTGGTGAGGTGGCAGGCTGAGGACATGTGTCTGTCTTCCAATCGCCTTGTCAATTC
>NW_010404131.1:2534-18901 GCF_000710305.1 Buceros rhinoceros silvestris | reverse complement strand
TGTTTTACCTCAGTCCCTCGACCCTTAACATATGTGAACTGTGAAACAGAAGTATAATAATTTTGGTAGGGAGTATTACAGGAAAGAAACTTTCTTTTCACATTTTTGGCAACCTAGCACTTCTTGACCTCAAGGTACCTTTTTTTCATCTAAGAACATGCTACGTATTGGTCACATAAAACCAAAAAATACAATCTTGACTAGAAACATCTTTCCTCAGGATCCTCAACAAAAAATTAGTACATCTTGGATTGCATTCATAAAGAATGTGATCTAGAGTTTGATCTACAAGCTGGCAAATGAACTCTGATCAGAGTATGCCAGTATATGGGCATATGGGTAAATTCTAGCAACTTCAAACTATACACTTACGTCATAAAAAATTAGGCATCTGAATCAATTTTAGTTCTAAAGAGAAATATTTTACAACTAAAAATATCAAACAGATCAGTTCTGTGTGACTAAAGTAGGTATTGCTAGCAATACTATTTCTGAAACATAAAACGAATACGGAAAAGAGCAAAGGAAACTTCCAAAGTACTTATAGCTCCATTATGTGTTTTTGAAGGTGTTTAGAAAAAGAATTAAATACGATAAATAAGATTTTAGAAACCATGCAAACAATTTTGACAATTACAGTAAAAGTAAAGCTAATACATACAATAATGCTTAAGTTCCTTCAAGTGTTGAAAATATTAGCCAATGCTTCTGTATTGCAGAAAAATTCCAATAGCGTAAATACAAACCCATGAACAACTGAAAATGCATGCTTTGTACTTCAATTATAAAAAGATATATTTAGGCATCTTAAGTCAAGTTTCTACAAGAAAATAAATTTATAAAATCACACTATGACTTTCTCCCTCTTTTTACATTTTTCACTGGCCAGTTTAATCATCAAGTTTGGAAGGGTACAGAATTTCCAAAGCACTGTTTTCCTACAATTTTCTTGGAAATCAGTAGTTGAACAGTAGAGAAACAAAAAAATGAAAACCTTATGAAAGGAAAAGCAGCCGAAACTGATATGAACTTATGTCCTAATAATCAGTAAGCCAGTGTTCAGTGCTGGTGCCTCTAATGCACACAGCCGATTTTGTCACAAGTTATTCCAAGCAGATAAGGGACATAAAGATGAAGCTCACAGGTAAGTAAAGTATGCCTACAGCTGTGGAGTAAACCAGACTTCACTATTAATGCCACTAACAAAGAACTTTCTATTCTTTGTGACTTTAGAGAAGATATTGTACCTCCATCAATAAGATTGAATCTATGAAAGAAACTACATTTTTATATATAATCTCCTAGGTATTTCTAGAATTTTTTTTCCCAGTTTTCATACCTTACAGCTATGTACAGCATTTAGATGACACAGTAAATTTCAAGACCCCCTTGTAAGTAATTTGTACTATAAAGATTCCTAATACTGAGAGGAATGTCCAACAAATCTGTTGAGTTCAAGCATGGCAGCTTAATGACCAGCATAATGCTCGAAAAGGGATGATGGTGCGCTGGACCCAGTAAAGATTTCAGTCTGTTGAATTCTGCACTAATTCTGAAGTGCATTTAAACATTAAAAGGGTAAGTATGATCCAAAACTGTGGCAACGAAAAATAACTGCTGAGAGAGACAGAATTTTCACAGCTCTTACCCTGGACTTTATACAGTCGCATGGTATGTGTCACGTGGTGGAAAAAACATACAACTTCTGAGAAAATCTTTCCATGAGCAACTCTTATGGTAGGTGGATCTGTAAAAATATAAGGCTACAAAATAAAATAGAAAGTTAGAACAATTATTTTGTAAGTTTTGCATAAAAATAGTGTCAATAAATCAAAGTACTAAATATTAAATACATGTGGGTTTTTTTTTTTACTATTCTATAGCTAAGTCTAGTCTAAAAAATGGGAATTGAAGAAATAATTCTAATTTGAAATTCAGGAACTTCTCTTCAGAGCTTCACTTTTCCTTTAGCTAACATTAGGATAACCCTCATTACACCCCTCACAGGTATTTTATGAGGATTAATATTCATTTAACAAGGTCTACAGACCTACACAGTGATGTATTAATATTGCAATCATCTGGATTGAGCTTTTTTGCTAGCAAAATTATACTTGCTAACAAGTAATGAAATACTGTAGTTTCATAATCTGCAGCAGATGGTTTAATTGTCTGGTTTGCTCACAGTTTACTGTATCAGTGGCACACACTGCAGAGGAAAGCTGCCTCTACACTGTGTTGTGGATCAGTTTGCACATCCTTCTGAAAGCAAGAGAGGAAACTTGTTCTTCATCAAAAAGAGTTACAGGTGCCAGAGGAGCCTCCTGGAATATAGGGTAGAGCTGGAAACCCCTCAAGAGGAAAACTGGGTTCTTACTAAATGTCTCTCAAAGACTAGCAGAAATTTTGCATATCCATAGTCAAACCAGAGATGAAAAAAATTATTTTTCCATGTAGTCACAGTATTTTGAGTCTGGCCAAGCAAACAATTGCTTTTTTTCCCAAACACTTGATTACAAACTGAGCTATAACCAGTATACAGAAATACATGGATGGCTACAAAGGTAACAAATGGTTTAAATTTTAAGCATGTATAAAGCCGAAGATGAAAATACAACACATGCAACTACTACAATAGGGCAACAGCAATAAATACAGACTTCACTCAAAACTCCCAACAAAATACTTGAAAGACACGTTATTGAAAGAAATCTAAGCAGAAAGCTCTTAGGGAGTCCTCCCTCCTGTATATTCCAATGTCATAAGAAGGACAGGCGAGGAAACCAAAGATCAAACTATCTTGAGGAAGAGAGGAAATTGAGATTACATACACACAGACAAAATGTGTCAAAGAAGACAAGTACTGGCACATATCATCTAATCTTCTTCCTTCAGCATATAACTACATGTATATTCACAGAGAAGATTTCAAGAAGTATTGTACAAAAGAAGAAACTGAAAGAGACTTTCAAAGACTAAAAGCCTGCCTTTCTGTTCACATATTTATTCTTAAAGCTTCAGAGAGAACAGTGTTTAATAAAAGCTTTGCCAGAACTCCAAGAAACAACTCTGCAGCTATCAACTAGAAGGATACCTTATACACGAGTTTGAAGGAAGAATTATAGTTGCATACATTTCAGTAAGATAGGAAATGTTTTTTTACGGAGAGAAGGATTTTTTTGCTGCTCATCCTACAGCAATGTTTCACCCAGTTAAGAGGTATGAAAACCCAAATGAGGAAAGAGTCTTCTGGAGTTCCGAACAGTTAACCTGAAAAAATGATGGGATACTTCCAAAAGGTCTCATCCTGACAGTGAGACAGAAAAATGTTATGTATTATGCAAAACGCACTTGCTAGCTTAGAAATACAAGAGGACTATGCTATTAGAAGGGCAGAAAAGTCATGTAAACACATGTTGGGATAAAGATATAAGGTTAGAATTTGAGTTGGCTTTTGGGTTCTCTTATTTCCAGGAAAATTTGCCAAGATCCATAAATGTAGACTGAATCTTCCACACTCTTCTGGAGGAAGGGATCGTTATCTCTCTGTTTATCTATCACATACAGGTAGAGACGACAAACTCATTTAATCTGTGACTACATGCTCCTAGAAGCACATGTTTAGATTAAAATCCCACAGAGGACTTGATTATTGACGGGAACGTGGACTCATCAAACTCTTCAAAATCCAATCTGCAGGGTAGGGCGGTATGATGATCCTCAGATTAGCAATGAAGGACTGAAACAACAGCTAAAGGGATGCAGAAAATGAACCGAGAAACCTGAGGTCTTCAGGTTTCAAGCATACCCTCACCAGTTATCACGTAGGAGAATACTACTTACACGAACAGCAGCCTGCTGAACACACTGTATGCAAAGTAACTTATGGGTTTATTTCTCTTGTTTGTAAGAACGCTTCTCATTACGGCTCTCACTGGAGCTATCCAGGATCAAAACAGCAAAATGGAGAGATGCTGGATGAGTGACAAAGGAATACAAAAGGCTGTGAAATTATTTTAAGAAAGAAAAAGCATCTGAAGCAATTTTTTGAAAACAAAAAGTAAAAAAAAATTACTTGGAGAAACTTCATTCCATTGAGCTTGTTAGTATAAAACATGATGGTGACATTGACAATAATTAGCAAAATATGTTGTTCCCATACAAGTAGAAAGCTTTTAACAGCTCTCACGTTCTGGGATATTACCACAAAGTTCACACACCAGAGTCTCCAAGCTGCGCATGTAACAAGATCAGCTCCCCAGCTGAAGATAAAGGGATCCATAGTTACTGTTCTGAACTATATGGAAAGGAGAGGTAATAGGAGAGAAAAGGAATTAAGTGTAATTTTGCAGGTATTGTCTGAAACTAATGAATTTTTTTTAAATCATAACTTGTGATTTGACTAGCACATGCAGAGAAGAATGTATCAAAAACAGTCTTCAAGTCTCTATTTCAGTTGCAGTGCGAGAAGGAGATTTACAAAGGCACATGCTATGATGTGGTTTTGCAGATTAGACAAGTTCCTTCTGATACAAAGAGTAGAGATACGATGTATACTCGAGTTCTCAAGGATGCCTGTTCTGTCCTGGTTGTTGGGCAAACAGGGAAAATGAAGAAAAATTACGGTACCAAGAGAATAGGGAAACTGCCCAAATCATATTTAGTGCCTAGAAAAGCACTAATCCTAGAAAGTGATTTCTTGATAGTTATATGGAGACATACTGAGTTCAGAACCTATAAAAAGATAACTGACCAGGTTTGCCACACTGAAAACATTTGAATGAATCAGGCTTTTAAGCAGGAAAATATCTTTACACATTGAATGTGCAATTATTCTAGTATAATTGTAAAGATGCTCAGTAAGATGCACAGGAGGCCTGTGGAATGATACTGGTCCTGGATCTAAAATATAAAGATACTTTTGATGTGAAAGTCTGACTAAGATACAGAAATAGGCCCCTTACTACTCAGACAGAAATCACTTTCCTCCAGAGTTGAAGGAGTAAACAATGACAGAACTATTTGCAAAACTGGTTGGACAGAGCCCTCGTTTGAATTCAATGTTTACTCTTCTTTGAGTGGGAGCTTGGACTAAACGACCTTCCAGCATGAAGTAGACTGTGACTACTCAGACTTTAAATTACAAATAAAAATATTTGCATCCTGTACACAGTTGGCAATCTCAAGACTCCACTTCCTAACAGTTAAAATGAATAGTTGCTACAAAATGTTCCCCTCAGCTCCACTGGAATGAGTTCCATTTTACAAGATTCAGCAGCCTGCTGCGGTAGGTTTTGTTGAGCCTCGAAAGTACCATTTTCAGAAACATAACAGGACTATGGGTCAAAGGGTCCAGGAACCATTTTTCAGCACTTGTATTCAAGAGAAATATGACAATACCTCCCCCTGAAGGAAGTGGGGGGTGTATGTGGCGGGAGGCAAGCTGTAAATCTTCATTTTACTTGGAGCAAAGTAATATCCCATTGCTCCCTAGGATATCTTTGGTATCAAATACGGTGCCAAAGTACCAAGCGGCAAAAACAACTGGAGAGATGCCTTCACTTCAAGGTTTACTGGCTTGCATAGAAGCTGGGCGTGGCATATTGCACAGGCAATAAGATTTCCCCTTGTAGTTAACTGAAGCACTACTAACCATCTTCGTGTGGCCTAGAAATTTCTGGCAGTGCAGCACACTGTTGGTGTGGAAGTCAAATATTAATTACGTCCAGAGGGAAGTTTTCTAACATGGAATGAATTGTTCTTGATATGCCTGAGATTTTAAGAAAGAACTCAAGACAAAGCTTTCAAGAAAAGTTGCTTCTCAGTAACAGATTATCCCTCATTTGACAGGGTTTGAGATAGACTGGGCTTCAGCGGTGTGGGGAGGAGGTGAGCAGCAGGCAGTGGGTGTGGTGGGTGATGAGGTGGGGTGGAAGGAATCAAATACTATGAGCTCTTCAGAACTGTGTTTTAACAGTTACATGGCAGAAGAGAGATTATTGTTATTTTAATACTTTTGTCTCCAAAACCAACCCCACCAATATGTGGGGCAGGTTTTTCAGTAATAGATCATGATCCTTGAGGAAAATACAGAGCACCAAGGAAAGAAGAGACACTTCAAAGGCAACCAGTTCTTGAGGATTTTTATGGTGCCTTTGTACCTTTGCACGGTGCCTTTGTACCTTTGCACGGTGCCTGTGTCTTTTCCTGTTATCACACATTTGGAAATGGAGGAAGCATTAAAAGTAAAGATACTATGGCTTGAATGAGGATCCTCTGCCCTTCTGAGAGGCAAGATTTGAAGACAGTCACAGTGGATTACTCTAAATGGATAGCCTCTCTACTTTTGGACAATGGAATACCCCAATCTCACTTACAAAAATGTGCAAAGATACCATTATCTTTTCCTTAGGTTTGAAGGCCAAGCATTTAGATAACTCAGATGTGAGTTCTTCTCTAAGAAGTAGAAGCAACAGCTAATACTGACAGATTAAAAAGACCTGCAATGAAAACAGTTTCTTGAAGCTGGTAGCAGCAGCTGCAGTTATGCAAGTCAGACATTGAAATCTGTAAAGGAAGTCCAACGATGGAGACAAAGCGTGAAGAGGAAAAAAGGGAAAAAAGCTCTAGCACTAGAGATCCAACAGGACAAAACCAAAAACCCTCTTATTTTACATATTCTGCTAGTACTTAAGTACCTACAGCAAGCAGTACATACCTGTGTGCATAGACACAGCTGCTTGAGGGAGAATCACAATTTCCTAGTCTGAGTCTACAAAAAGTCCACTTTGATTCTGAAAAATTGATTTGTAAATCAAGAAAAAGAAGCACTCACATTGATCCCACTAGCTCTTAGCATCTGACTCTTTGGAAAAAACTGCTTTGTTCTGTTCCCTATTGATACTGAACATAGCTCATAAGTAGGTTATCACATTGTCTTGTCTTGAACACACAGAGGAAAACATAACCATTCAACTGTTCCAAGTTTTATTGAATACTGATTTTTTTTTCTCTCTCAGATCTAACAGATTTATGAAGTTGGCCATCCTTCACAAAATCACAAGAGATACAAACATGTTTATCCTTCACAGGCAAGATGCTTTTGTTAATATTTGTTTCGAATTTCAAGAAAGTCCCTTCCTCCCAAACCTTGGTAACATTGTCTATCAGTTAGGTAACACTAACATTTTTAAAAACTAGGATACTGCTTCTCTTTTTTCTGTGTTACCATGCTTTTAACTATTTTGCAGAAAATACAAAGATGTGGTAGGAGGACTGTCTTATCTCTAGAGTTGCAGCATGGAGCCTCTGCTCTCTGTCACTGTTCTGTGCTTTGCACTGGTATGCTGACCTGAAGCTGCCACTGAACTATCAATGATAGCAGCGACAGAATCATCCATGGTCAAAACTCTACGTCACAACCCCGGAGACCAGGCTGGCCAGCTGCACCATGGCAATGTCTGTCATGATGTTTAGCTGCAGATGTCCAGCTAGAAAAAAAGAAACACTGCACCCATTTTTAAAAGCGTAGAAAAAGAGGACCCACCTGTCAGCCTCACCTCTGTGCCCGAGTAGATCATGGATCCTCCTAGAAGCTCTGCTATGGCATATGGAGGACAGGAAGGTGATTCAAGACAGCCAGCATGGCTTCACCAAGGCAAGTCCTGCCTGACCAATCTCGTGGCCCTTCTATGATGAAGCAACTACATGAGTGGGCAAGGGAAATGCTACGGATGTCACCTCTTGGACTTCCATAAAGCCCTCGATGTGCTGCCCCACAACATCCTTCTCTCTAAAGTGGAGAGATATGGATTTGAAGGGTGGGCTGTTTGGTAGGTAAAGAATTGGTTGGATGGTTGTGCCCAGAAGGTGGTGGTCAATGGCTTGATGTCCAGATGGAGATCACTGACAAGTGGTGTCCTTCAAGAGTCTGTACGGGGACAAGTGCTGTTTAATATCTTCATCAATGACCTTGACAATGGTATCAAGGGCACCCTCAGCACGTTTGCAGATGATGCAAAGCTGAGTGGTGCAGCTGACTAGCCTGAAGGACAGGATGCCAACCAGATGGTACTGGACAAGCTGGAGAAGTGGGTGTGTGTGATCTCAACAAGACTAAGTGCAAGGTCCTGCACATGGGTCAGGTCAATCCTTGGTATCAATACGTGCTGGGGGATGAAGGGATAGAGATCAGCCCTATGGAGAAGGACTCGAGGGTACCGGGGAATGAAAAGCTGGACATGAGCTGTCAGTGTGCTCTCACAGCCCAGAAAACCACCTGTATCCCGGTCTGCATCAAAAGATCAGTAGACCGCAGGCTGATGGAGGTAATCTTGCTGTTCTACTCTGCTCTGATGAGACCGCCCCTGGAGTATTGTGTCCAACTCTGGAGTCCTCAGCACAAGTACATGATAACAAAAAGTTTCACAGGGGTCTAGAGGAGGGCCTCAAAAATGATCAGAGCACCTCTGCTATGACGACAGGCTGAGAGAGTTGGGGTTCTTCAGCCTGGAGAGGAGAGGGCTTTTGATGGGACCTTATTGTGGCCATTCAATACTTAAAGAGGACCTATAAGACAGACAGGGACAATCTTTTCAGCAAGGCTTGTTGTGACAGGACAGAGTGATGGTTTTGAACTAAAAGAGGGGAGATTAAGAGTAGGTATAAGGAAGAAATTTTTCACAATGAGTGTGGTGAAACACTGGCACAGGTTGGCCAGAGAGGTGGTAGATTCTCCATGCCCGGAAACAGTCAGGGTCAGGCTGGACGGGGCTCTGGGCAAGCTGATCTAGTTGGAGATGTCCCTGCACACTGCAGAGGAGGTTCAACTATATGACCTTTAAAGGTACCTTCCAACCCAAAGCACTCTATGATTCTGTTCTTTTCAGAGAAGTGACAAAGAGTTATTGATGTTCAGTGTACCTCATGTTTAATACTGTGTAAATCACTGTCACTAACTCCAGCCTCTGCTGATATCCAACTGAGTTCTGGTACTCCATCACTTCTTAGCAAGAATGAGCTCTTTGCAGTACTCCAGGCTGGTTTTAGATCAGCCATGAAGATGATTAACCCAACAAATCTCTTGAAAGATTCAGATCCACATACACTTCTAGTATATGGACCATCATCTGCAGAAAATATTACAATCAAATCATAAGATCGACTCATAACAGCCTACCGATGACTAGTGCTGCACTGTGTCAAGTGTTCTAAACTGACACTGCTTTAAGGCATTGCCTGCAAATGTAGCATGTTATAGCACAAAATTTCCAAAATTAAACTGGCAGAAGAACCCAAGATCAAAAAGGCCATACGTGCTATAGTAACAGACAACTAAACTGGATGAAGAAAAACAAATTCTGAGTATTGCAGAACTGAAAAGAAAGGAACCAAAAGACTTGACCAGAGGAAAATGACCCAACATCAAATGCAATTATTCTTTGCAAATTTTGCAGTACTACATAGGGTGAGTGGGATAGGAAAAAAACCACCTAGCCAAAAATCAAGAAAACTGCCTGTAATCTATCTCCTTGCCACTCCACACAAGGAGTTAGAAAAACAGTCAATTCACCTAACACTGAGAAACCTGAAGAGATGGCATTTTTTTTAAGACAGAAATCATTATATTCAAACTGTTTTAGAAGCTACTATAGAATGGCATTGTTATTCCCCATGGGAAAACCTAATTAGTATTATTAAAATGCCAGCCAAAGGAGCCTTATGGTATATACACGATGCAGAATGTTTAGAAGTCTCATGATTTCATTTTTATTGTCTAAAAAGTTAAAAAAACTGTACAAACCATCTTTTTTAATGTTAAATAAAAACGTTCTTTAATTTCATTTTTTCATAAAAGTTCAATATGTACCTTATTCTCTAACTGTGCTTACAGGCATGTGAGAAACTTTTTCTGTTCAAACCACAACATTTTGCTATCTAGATTTGTCCAGATTATTTTTATAAAGCAAATAATCCAAAAGCACAGCTAAAATTATGTAACTATTAGATTTAGTGATTACTGTTTCTGTAAGCAAAAGACAAAGTAGAATCTAAAATAAAATTAATTAAAGTGTGCCCATGCAGCTAATGAAAAGTAAAAATTAAAACATAAGGGATATCGTTCAGGTATTCACAGACCAAAAAACACTGACATTTAAAAATTAAGAGTAAGTGAACCCTGTTGAACATAAGCAATGCAAATAATTACAAGTCTAAACACAACAAACGGTTTAAAACTCCCAACTCAGAAACCTCAAAACATAGGCTTCTGGCAGAGACTGATAAAAGAAAACTGTTCTGTTCACTTTCAGACTGATTTACACAAATAACAAAACCATCAAAAAAAACCACACACAAAAAAATTATTTTCTTTTTTTGGTGAATCATTCTGTATACTTCTACCTTTTCAAATCAATGCTGTGTTTTTACTCAAAATCTAAGGTTATGAAGTATGAAGTTCTGCCAGGCATTTCAATAACTGATGTGATTATTTCTAGCCACAGAGCTGTATTTCAGTGTTGGGGAAAAGTAGCTCTTCCAATATACATTTGCAGAATGCCTCAAGTTACTTCAAGATTAGAATCTCTCTGCAAATGGAAGATTTACCTTGGCATCTCCATCTGGTAAGAAGAGATAAGCTCCACTTTTATCCCGGTTACTTGTAGTTCCATACCAAGCAAACTCCACCTTCATTTGATGAATTTTACCATCTTCCTTGGTGTTTATTTTCTAAGGACAGAGAATCATGTTTGAAATAGTTGACACATGTAGGTGTCCACAAATAAGCACAGGCTTTCTTAAAAAAGTAAAACAGTGGTTCTGAAATATAACGCAACACACCTCCAGTAATCCAGACAATCCAGAAAACCACAGCTTCATGTAAGAATTTTCTAAAATTATATTATCCACAGAGTTCTGCATCTCTCTTATCTTGAAAAGTTTATCTGGCTTCTCCTGCCTACTATTCCTCATGTATATATTATAGTCTGTTAAAACTGCTTCTGAACTCTGAACCTCCAAAAGCTGGTAAACTCCAAGCCCCAAAGGTGGTAGATGCACGACAAAAGAGATCTGTAGGGAGCAAAAAAAATTAGCCATTATTAAAAATATCAAAACATTAGATTTTTATACAAAATTTACACTCACAGTAATTCCTGTCACTTCAACAATTTTAAGATGGCTGATATTTTCCTATATTCCATAAATCAATATGAAGTTACAACTGACATGCTAAAGTTAACAGCTGAAACATGCAAATAAGAATTAGCAAACAAAAATGTCTGCACTGCTAATTTGCTGAGCATCAAGATCACTGTTATATTAATGCAATAATTACCTTGGATCTTACTAAAAAAGAATGTTAGCTCTCGTGTGCAGTTCTGAGCATATTTCTCGTGTATTATCAACTGCACACAGATTCTATTTCACTTAAGTTGTATTTAAAAATACACAAATGCAAGGCAATTGTCTCATTTTTAGTCTCCGGTTACTTAGGAGCTGTAATCTGCATAGAAGAGTAGGATAAAGGGTAGATCTCCAAAGAAGTTTGCTCAGAATTTGAGGTATGGATACGTAATTTTACTTCTTCTTCATCTTCAAGCAATTAACAGTATTAATTATTGTACTGGTTTTGCTGGAATAGAGTTAAATTTCTTCATGGCAGCTCATACAGTGCTATGCTTTGATATCAATAATTTGATGACACAGGGACACTAACTATTGCTGAGCAGCGCTTATGCAGCATCAGGGTCTTTTCTGCTTCTCATGCTGTGCCAGGCTGGGGGCACACAAGAAGTCAGGAGTGGACACAGCTGGGACAGGTGAGCCCAACTGACCACAGCGATATTCCCTATGACCTCATGCTCAGCAATAAAAGGTTGTGAAAGAGGAAGGGGAGACTTTCATAGTGATAGTGTTTGCCTTCCCAAGAAAGCATTACATGAGATGGAGCCCTGTTGCCCTGGAGATGGATGAACACCCGCCTGCCAATGGGAAGGAGTGAATGAATTCTAGAAAAGAGTTTCTAATGTGAGTATTCTGAGGACAATCTTCTATAATGATGTATGATTCAAAAATTCTCAGAAACTTTGTTAAAAAAAACAGAAACAAGAGGAGGACTCAAAGCCATCTATCTAGCTTCAGTACAAGAGTAATAGGGATTACTATCCAGCCTCTGTATCTGGAAGAAAAAATATAATCACAAAATCATAGAATAGTTTGGGTTGCAAGGGACCTTAAAGGTTATTTAGCTCCAACCCCGCTGCCATGGGCAGGGACACGTTCCACTAGACCACTCCAGGCCTAGGAACACTTTCAGGGATGAGGCATCCACAGCTTCTCTGGACAGCCTGTTCCAGTGTCTCACCACCCTCATGGTAAAGAATTTCTTCCTGATACCTAATCTAAATCTACCTCTTTCAATTCGAAACCATTACTATCACTCGTGCTATCACTACACTCCCTGATAAAGAGTCCCTCCCCATCTTTCCTGTAGGCCCCCTTTAGGTACTAGAGGGCTGATAAGAAGTCTTCCCAGAGCCTCCTCTACTCCAACAACCCCAATTCTCTCAGTCTGTCCTCATAGGGGAGGTGTTCCAGCCCTCTCATAAATCTTCTGGTCCTGCTCAAGCAGGTTTGTGTCTTTCTTATGCTGTGGCCCCAGAGCTGAACACAGTACTCCAGGTGGGGTCTCACGACCCCAGAAAACTCAGTATCTAACTGCTTACACCACTGCAGTTACAAAACCTTCCAAGAGGAGTGCTTGAGCACATACAAACTCTGTGACTGCGTACAGATGATCTCTTGAAGGAAAAAGCTTTAGAAAGTTGGGGGCAAATCCAGTGTTTTCTGTTCATGCAGCTGAAACTGAACTTTTAAATGTAATACACCATATTACAAAAGCTTAACTTATCAGTTTAAGAAACGTTAATGCTAAATGTATAATATTTTCTTTAAATTAATGCATTAATGGCATTATCTGAAGACGGAACTGCCAATATTTGAAGTATGTTTTCCAATTTCTTCAACTGTGAAGCTACAATATCTGTCAAAAAAAAAAAGAATTTAATGCTTTTTACTTAAATTAGCATACCTGATATGCTTCATGGGATACTGTAGTTGCTCCATCCCAAACAGCACTAATCTGGACAGTAACAGGTTTTCCCAAAGGAGATAACAGTTTAACTCTGGGTGAATTTACATTGACTGAAACCACTGAAAATCGCTCTTGTTCCATGGGATTATATATCACAAGGTACCTGCAAAAACATATTTGCCAAATTATCTTTAGGCAAACAAGCTTTCTCCTCCAGGTTTAATATTATTACACATAAATTTTACATACAGAGCATTAAAACAATGTTAGAACAACAGGTACATACCACAACAAATAAATATGCAAAACATAACCAGGAAACAATGAATATTTAACATCAATTCTCAGCAGGTCATCTTTTCTTAATACTGTTTTTCTGAGCAATTTTGAAAATACCTTACAATAAAAATACTTGAGTGTCCTGTCTTAACTACTAAAGAATTGCAATTCACATCTGCAAGCACAACTGCCATACTTAAGGGCATTTAAAATGTATTTTTCACATTGAACTATTAAATTCTTATCCCTTGCTTTCCCTTTAACAAAACTTAGAAACAATGGAGTAATTGTTGTACATACATATATCTCATGCATGTACATATATATATAATATATATTCTTTAGAGCAACTAGATTCTCTCTGCTATAAGGGAAAGTTCAAAATTATTTACATTATAATTTACTGGAATTCCCCGTGGCAACTCCTCTGCATATACAAAGAAATCTTTTCATTAGGTATACATAGAGTAACTATTTTTAATGTAATCTTATGCCTATTCTTCCATTTGAATACAAATTGTTACTAACCAAAAGAATAAGCCCTGAAATTGAGTAGAGCAATGTTATTGGCCTATGTAATTTTATTACAGGTTTGTATATCATAAGGTATAGAAAAATAAAATTATACTAGAACATTTTTTCTTCATGCATCTATAGGATTATTATTGTACTTCTTGTCTTTTAATTGCCAAGCTCAAAGAATGCAGTATTTACAACTGTTCCCTGAAGTTTCCCTCTGATCACTTAATCTTTTAAAAAACCTGTCTTTAACAATGAAAAATGTTCTTTCCAAAATTTCTAGTAATTTCTTAAGATACAAAGCAGAACTAATATTCTCTCTTCAACTTCCTTGACCATTCCTACTGTAAAACATAGTTTACACCTTCATGAAATCTTATCTTTCATGAGTTTCCCTGATATTCACTTCTTACTTCTCACTCCTTCAGCATTTCTTCCAAGTAGCTCCTTGTCATTCTCTGCTATGTTTTCTATGTAGAAACCTCAGGTTTTTGTCAGTAGTTTTCTTTCTTTCCATTTCACTTAACCTTCTAATTCAATTACCACCTTCACAGATCAAACCACTTCATCTAGATTTGCCTCCTTCCACCCAAACTCATTCTGTCATTCAGATCTTTACCTTAAACATCACCTGTAGCTTGAACGTCTTTCCATAATCTCATATTCTGACTGTAAGTCTTCCAGGTTCCTTACCCATACATTTAGATGCTTTGTGCTCCATTATTCTCTTGCCTGGCACTACAGTATAAATAAGGTCCTGATAACAAGTTATCTACATAGCTAAATTCTTTAATCTTTCATCTCCTCTTCTCCAGTATTAGCTCTAAATAGACTGAGGGTAGCCCACATGCCAGAGGACAGTGAGATCTCCCTGGGACCATAAAGTCTGGCAGACAGTGGACATAACTACTGAGATGATACTTTGGAAATAATGAAAAGGGAAAACGTCAGGGCTGAGAGGCAGCAGCAAATTGCTTACAGTTAATAAGGAAGCAGCAATTTAACTCCTCCTCATTCTGAGAAAAAGGACTTCTACACAATTTGTGTGTAAACTTAGAGAGACTAAGGTAATCCACCACTAACCTAGGAACACAATACAGACACACCATACTCCTGAAAAGTCTCAGCTACTCTCTTTCCATCCTAACCTTTGATTTTTTTTGCAAAAATTTTTAACAAATGCAGCTTTGCTCTGTGGATACTTGGAATCCTTACAAAAACTAAACAATGTACCATTTCCCCCTTATCTTTTCAATGGCTCCCTCTTTTTCTCTGCATTAAACATAAGCTGTTCGTCTTCAATTTCATATCCCATCACTGCTACACTATCACCTCACCATCAGCAGAAAAAGTCAACTCCAACTTCTCACTAATTGAATAAACTAAAATCAGAAGCTGTATCAGCTTTTCCTGCAAAGAACCTTAGGATTTCCTGCCGTACTCAGAATGAGCTTCCCATAAAAATTATTTTCCTTTTAACTCCTTAGAAGAAGAATCCTGTCCTGAAGTATTGTTAAATCATGACTTCTGTGTGTAACAACTATTTTCCTTGCCTATGTTGAAGACTCCTAGATTACCGGACAACACAATAGTGAACTACACTCTTGGTCAGTTCTTGGAGCCTTTAAGTACTTGTGCAAGACTTTGTGACAGCTCCTCTTAGACTTCAGTGGGTAATTACATACTTCTGCTTAACTGAAGACATTTTTTTATAACATTTTAATTTAAATGTTAACAATTTGGGTTTGTTTTTTTTTTTTGTAGCAGTTGTGGAATGAATCAAAACCAAACTACATAAACACTGCTCTCAGTCTAGACCTCTTAAAAGGTAGGAAGACAAAAAAATTTAAAGTTCTGAAATACTTTAAGAACTCTGCATATACTGTAAGAGTATACAAACTGTCAGAAACAATACAGATCTAAGAGATGATCCAACACAAAAGCTCAGAATAAATCATCAGAAACCATCAATAGAACATTATAAAAATCTTTTTTCATTTTTACATTATAGTGGAATACCTCAATTTTATGCCTACAAGTAAAATGCTACCTTATGCACACAATTCATTTCTAGTAATGCTATACATACTCATTACACCGAAATTATCTGCTAAAGAATATATGAATGTAAAAACATTTCTGGAAACTTTGTTCATCTTTCCATTGATATAAACTTGTTTCACAAATTTAATTATTCGGATGACAAGTTTACCCATGACAAAAGACCTTAGGAACTGGCACATTATCATTTTATTTAAGACTACTTTTTTTCTTATATTCAGATAAAACAAGACTCCAGCTGTACCCAAGGTGCACATGCTTAATACCTTTTTTAATCAATGTATTAAGTGCACTGCGTGTTTGTAGAGTAATACGGCATTCAGATGAAGCTAGTAATAACAAAGCATATTTTTAGCAGTTGAATTACAAGGATTTTGCCTAGATGCTAGTATTTTGTTTTCAAATTTTAATTCAG
>NW_010404131.1:0-2458 GCF_000710305.1 Buceros rhinoceros silvestris | reverse complement strand
TCAGCAGGACTGAAGAATTTGTACTCAGTAAGACGTAATTCTGCATATACAAAAACCTGACTAATGTCACTAAATCACATCACAAGTGATTTGTGCAAGTGACAGGACTAGAGGAAACGGCCTCAAGTGGCACCAGGGGAGATTCAGGATGGATATTAAGAATAATTTATTTACAGAAAGGGTTGTGAAGCTTTGGAACAATCTGCCCAGGGAGGTGGTGGAGTCCCCATCCCTGAAAGTGTTTAAAAGCCGTGTAGATGTGGTGCTGAGGGACATGGTTTAGGTACCCTGGCAGTGCAGGATGTACAGTTGGACTCAGTCTTAAACATCTCTTCCAACCATATGATTCTATGATACTTCTGAAGTACCATTTGATTCTCCTTAAATAACATCCTATAACTATTTTAAATTCTATATTAAACAAAGGAGCTATGCTTCAGCTGTATTATCACAAAGAATGTCATCCACAAATGTAGAGTACAACTGCTTATTGTATTGTGGTTACACTACTCAGAGAAGCAACTTGACAGTATTTAAAGGTTTTCTATTTCAGATGTTAAGACAAAAGCATGAATATTATTGTCTTTCAGAAGCAGCAAGCAATTATTTTCCTTTCATTATGCAGATCGCTGGTCTTTGGCAGCAGCAGTAAGAAAACTACAAAAGCTCATATCATTTGTCCAAATGAAGGGGGAGGGAATTTCAGGTCTGCTGGTAAAATTCAGATGAAAAATTTTATCCAAAATATTTTACTTTAGAAAAATCATTATGGCCAAGTGTCAGTCATCATTTATTTCACAATCATAAGTTCTTTCATTTATTCAAGAGATCAAAGAATACTGGAACTATTTTAATATAAACTGTACTGAAATGAAAGGAAATCATATAACTTTCTACAGAAAAAAACACAGAGATCACGTACTCCATCTCTGCACTAGGAGCAGGAATATATTGCTCTCAGCCCCTCAAAAATGAGAAACAGGTGGAGATTTGAGCTCTTAATCCTAAATTGGATGCATCTCTGATGTGCAAATATTGCACTTTCAGAAAAGCAAATCCTGCCACCTGCTTTTCAGACACTTTTGGAAAGATAAACCTTGAATTATTTTACCTCATACTGTTCTGGGTCTTTGAAACCCAGGACAAGTATCTTTTATTCATACAAGCATCATCATTTTCCCTATGTCACCTACCATATGCCATTAATAAACCCTTCTACTAAATCTGTACATTCAAGCACCAAGTAATATTTTGACTAGACTTTCCTGTAGTAAAGATTTAACTGGGTGTGTAACAGTTTCAACCCGAGCTGAAAAAAGTCACCCCCCCCATTCTTATTTCAAATACTTTCATTAAGAAATTGCCAAGAAAACCTGTAAATCAGTGTAGCAATATGCACAGGCAAAATGTGAATAAATTAAAATAACTTAGATTTCCAACAACTTTAAACTTGATCTCCTAGAACAACACTATTGCAAATTTTGTTTCTTAAACTGGAAAGTTACAGTATTTCAGATCGCTATTCTTTTTGTTTCACTGACTTGTATACATATATATTGTTACATACACATATCTTCTGGTAACACCTGTAACACAATTACCCTTTTCTTTAAAAATCATTCAATGCTGTTTTCAGAAGCAATCCATTCAACTAACGTGAGAAACCAGAACTCATGACTAGTAGATGTCAGAGGATCATCAGTTACAAAGGATTATTCAGAAAACCAATTCTTCAAGACACTCGGGACTCATGATAGCTTAGGACAACAGCTTTCATTGCTTGGTAGAGGACCTTTATTCAAGTTTGCTTTGAGAACCAATTCGTCGAGGCACTCTCGCTCTGAGACTGGTAAATTTTCCTAACATATCTCTGACAAACCTTCACAGACAGATAAGAGTGTTTCCTATTATAACTCATCAGAACAAGTTCTCTGGGCACATATACACAATTTCAGTGCAAAGTTACAGCAACAGCACCTTCAAAGCTGGTTTCTTTGATGCTTCTATCATAGATGCTATGGTAAAAAACAGTCAAGTGGTGAAGAAAGAAAAACTGCTACAAGTACATCCAAACTTGAGAAAAGACATAGCCAGGAACCCAAAAGATACGGTGTATCAACGGTCTCCCACTGAAGAAAGAAAAAGAACAAACAGAAGCATGCAGCTTCTCCTGAAGCTCAAAGGGGTAAGGGGAGAACGAAATGGAGGGAAAATTAATGAACACACTTTTAAATGCTTTAAGCCCTAAAGAAAAGCAATTGAAGTAATTCTACGTATGACAAAAATCAACATGAGGATTGGTGGGTTAGAAATCAGAATTTAACTAGAAAGGTATTCTGAGATCTTGGCAGTTGAACTTCTATGGACTGATAATTGTAAACAAAACTGTAATTCTTTAAAACAAAGTCATCTCAGTGGAATGATAAAATACTCAAAATCTCTCCAGGCATCAAATGGG
>NW_010404130.1:0-4514 GCF_000710305.1 Buceros rhinoceros silvestris | reverse complement strand
TGCTGCTCCGTTTCTGGCACAAGCAGGAGGGTGCTGGCAGAGCGCGGCGGAGACTCACCCCCAGCAGCGCTTGGCAGGCTTGAATCAGCGCTTGGGTCCACTTCTGTCGGCGCTGTGAGCTTGGGCAAACAGGGCGAAACGAGCCCGCTTAGCAAGAAAATCAGCCGCAGGGCTTCTAAAAACGGCTGTTCCAGCCTGATCACCCACATGGCAGCTTTCTTGGACAGCTTCTACTCAGCAGTTTACTCACTGCGTAAAGAGACTCGTAGCACCAGTGGCCAGGTAGCTGCCCCGTGACTTCATGGTGAAGTCTCATGGCTCAGGCAGAGCTGCAGGGTGCCTCACCTGATCCCTCCTGCTCCATTCCCACATCTCTAAGACAAGCTGTGCTTGGGTTAAGGTTTGCTCCCATCCCATTCTTTACAGCTGCGTGCTCTAGGTGGCTGTTTCTCCTCGCAGTGGCTGGTGAGATGTAGCCTTGTAAATCCCTGATGATCTCTGCAGTAACATGGCTGGCAGGTTGGCACCTGCATCCGCTCGCACGTGTGGTCTCTGGGGTGGAGAATGTCCACGTGGCTCCCCCAAACTTCCTTGCATGGCGTGGTATCCACCTTCATGTCAAGAACCGTGGGCTGTTCCAGCATCCCCTGGGGTTTCTCGAAAGAGAACAAGGCACAGGGAGTTCCTCAGAGCATGGTGACTGGGGCCTGTCTTGTGAAGGCTCCTAGCGGCTGGGAAGGAAGAGTTCCCAGGACAGGATTTCCGCTTAGCAGGAAGATGGGCTGTTCCTGCACTGGTCTCTGTGCAGCACAATCTGTACAGCTTTTAGTCTGCAGTACAAGCCGGAACAACACCGGTCACCCTAACGCCATCTCCTGCTCTTTCCTTTCAGATGGGGCATCCTCTTCTCCCACCCACGGGACTTCACACCCGTCTGCACCACAGAGCTTGGCCGGGCGGCAAAGCTGGCGCCCGAGTTCCACAAGCGCAACGTGAAGATGATCGCCCTCTCCATCGACAGCGTCCAAGACCACCTCAGCTGGAGCAAGGTACAGGGCGTGGGGTGGCACACGGGGAGCTTGCACCGCTGCCCTGCTCTGAAAGACAGAGGAACAGCCCACAGGCTCAGAACTACACATCTCGAATCCCAAAGCGTGCGGGATAGAAGGCGCTAAAGTTCACAGCAGGAACAGGAGAGGTCTGCTCTGTTTTCATGGAGCACTCCACAAAGTCCAGGGCCCTCCATGCACTGACGTTTGGAAGCAAGAGGAAAATGGTATTACTGCTCTCCTACCAACACCTGAAAGGGTAAAACAGGTGTGAAATGGGTACCAAAAGCCCAGAGGAAGGCAACCTATCCACAGACCCTCAGAAAGTTCTGTAATAAGACGGGAAAGGAAAGGAGGCATCAGAAGCGGCCAGGCAGGCTTCAAAGGGCGCGATTCATGCCCAGACAGGGGCATGTTAAACACAAAACCACAAATAGGAGAGTGCTAAATATAAAACCATGATGAGGGAGTACAAAAAAGATGGGAACGAAGTAGCTGGCTGAAGGAACATGAAAGGAACTCATGCCCAGCTTCAGGCGCAGCCTCGGCGCTGGTGTGCTGCCAGGCAGCGTGACTGCAGGGCTCATGGGTGGCAGGGCTGTAAAACGAGCATTGTAGACGGATGTGGCCAGATGTACAGATCCCTGGGTGAATTACAGCCGCTTTCTTCGCTCGTATGTTCTCAGGCGTTGTCCAGGGGTGGGACATGGATGCAATAAGAGGTAATAAAGGTGAGAGAACTCCACAGCCAAACATTGTTCCATGCCTTACTGGCTTTAGAAATTACCTAGCTGCCTTAGTGCTTAAATTGCCCTTTGTACCCGAGCGGTGCGTGGCCAGTGTCCCGCCAAGCCTCGGAAGGGCCTGGGCAAAACAGCACAAACCCCACACCAGTAAAGGAGAGTTCTTTGCTCGTCAAACTGGCTGAAACCACCAGTCAAAGTAGCAGATAACATCTCATTTGGTATGACAGAAAGTTTGGGTTGTGCTTTTGTAAGGGAGTCTCATCTCCTGGTCAGCCGAAGCCCTTTGAATAACTGCAGGGTATTGCTGGCTTTTACAAGTCTTCAGATTTCCAGGAAGCTTTTCAACACGATCAGCTTTGTGAAGGGCAGGCTCTTTTCTGCAGGGAGACGGGAGGAAGCAGTAAGTTGGGTCAAGGAAGGGAAGCGGTGAGCTCCCTCGAGAGACTGCAGGGATCTATCTGTTCAGCGTACTCAGGTGATCAGAAAATTGGTGAACAACGAGCTGACTTGCTGATGTAATGGTATTATTCAGCGCAACCTCGGGTAAAACCAGAAGCTTCTGATCAGCTTTGTGTCACTTTGCTTGGCTCTGCTTTCCCAGCCCAAGGTGTCACTGCTGTTCTTGGTTAGCCAACTCCCAGAGGCTTGCTCCAGCACTTAGACCAAGCCTGTAGCTCAGCCAGGGACTGATCCTGCTCTCCTACCTCCCCAGAAGCACTGATTCACCAAGAGTTGACTGAATGATCTCCTTTAGCAGGGTTGACTGGCGTGTCCTGTGCACGTCAGAGGAGGTTTCAGTGCTCTCTTTGGCCACTGATGTCTTCGCCTTGGTGAGTCAGAGGTGATTAAATCACTCCAGTGACATCTGGTTTCGGCTTGGAATCTGGAAAGAAAAGTAGTTCCTAGAATATTAAGTGAGTCTTGGGTGTCTTATTGCAAAACAGGGTGGAGTCTGTAAGGCTATTTTGTACAGAGATCCCCAGGTTATGAAATTACACACATTTTGGAATGAGTTACAGTCCATAGCATTAAGATATTGCTTCCCAGAAGCTCTTTTCATCCCCAGCCCCCACTCTGAAGAGAGTGGTGGGGGGCATGTCACTGTCTGACCTGCATCCACAGCTTCCTTCAGCTCTGGGGCATTCAGAAGCATTTCGCCTAGGCTCACCTCTCCAGCTTTGCCTGCCTTCCCCACTCTGCTTTGACGAGGTAGAGCTGCAGGAGAACAGAACCAATTCATTCCTTCCTCCCTTCCAAGGCAGACCTGACCGCAGTGCAGCTGAGATAAACAGTGAGATAAACTGCAGAAAGCCCTGGGGAGAAAACAAGCGACGAGAAAGGCTGAAAAGGAAACGTCTTGCCACGTGTGCACCACTTGACCTGCTTGCAGCATCCTGAGCAGCCGGGGCAGGGTTACAGCCTCTCAGGTCACTACCGTTAGCCCAGGAGGGCTGAGGAGCGGTGCAGGACCCGCCTGCTCTTGCTGCTTCTGGCTGCTCTGCACAGCAGTTGGCAGTGCCACGAGGGCATCATTTCCAATCCTGACCCCCCCACATGTTCCCTCTGAGCAGGACCCAGCCTGTTGCTCCAAGTTCAAAGCCCGGGGGAGGCGGAGAGGCTTGTACATCCATTTATCAGCTCAGCTGATAACGCACCACAGTGGTGCGCAGGAGGCTCGCGTCAGTGCTGGAGTCGGTTTTGTGGCGTAAAGGGGATAGAAGTAACAGGCAGCTCTGTTCTGGAGCAGAAACCTTGGCTTGAACTTGCTTTAATGCTGGCAGCTGCTCTGCTTGTGCTGCCTTGACCCGTAGGGCTGGTACTGCAGACTACAAGGATAACTTGGAAGCTTTGGTCAGGTCCAGACCAGATTCAGAGATGCTCAAAACACAGTTTCCCTGTTGTCCTGGTTTCAGTGTGGTATCACTTACTGACAGAAGCTTGGAAGAGGGCACCTCTCTTCTCAGGGAAGGGTGGGTGAATTCCCCCGCTGTGTCACTAGCACGAGCAGGATTTCTGGGTTTCTCCATCCCTACTGCCTGGGCAAAGCAGCTGGTCCACAGGCAGTTCCAGAGGTGAGCGACAGGGTGTGAGCATAGACAGCCTGACAGCCAACCTCAAGGAACAAGGCAGAGTCTGGCCTGGAACGCAGGTTTCTGCTTTGTCACCTGATTTCTGGAAGCACAGAAACTTCATGGAAAGCCATGAGCCACTGCTTGTGCTGTCCCAGCCCGAGACCTTGGGGCCAAGACTGTCACAAACTCTTACAGAACAGCTGCTGAACATGTTTCTGCATGTCCCCTCTGCAGGAGCTTGCCCCCACACACGTAAAACCCACCTGGAGGCCTCCCAGCTGGTGCCCACAGCAGGGAGCATGAGCATTTTGACGCTTTTGTCTCTGCAGGACATCAACGCGTACAACGGGGATCAGCCGGAGGAGAAGCTGCCCTTCCCCATCATTGCTGATGCGAAGCGGGAGCTCGCTGTCAAGCTGGGCATGCTGGACCCGGACGAGCGGGACAAGGACGGCATGCCGCTGACTGCGCGTGTGGTGAGTGCCTGGCTCCGCAGCGCAGCTGCGCGGCCGCCTTCTCAGCTGCAGGCGTCACCTGCTGTCCTGCTGTATGTCCACGGGGCTGGGCTTGAAGATGGGGGCACCTTACCTGGGTGGACACGACCGACTTCAGGAGCTACATTGACTTCCATGGCCTAGATCATAGAA
>NW_010404129.1:18185-18898 GCF_000710305.1 Buceros rhinoceros silvestris | reverse complement strand
AAGGAAGCTTTAGCTCAAACCAGGACAATGTTCTAAAGAGGTGATAGTAGTATGCGCACTCTGCTGGAATCTCAAGGTTGCATCGAAGCAGTGTTTCTTAGTTTATGCATTCTAAGAAACTTTTGTTTCCGAAGAACTTTTGGTGGCAAACTCCACTGTATGAGACTATTCTAAAGCTGTGTAACTTGGTTGCTTAGGGTCACTATATGAAGTTCATTTAAAGAATTAACCCATTTTTTCTAGAAAACAGGTATTAATGCTTTCCTTAGCAGCTCAAAGAGTACTAAAAGCATTAGTCTTTGTCATTGTGCATTAGTTGGGTGAACTATTGTTCTAAGAAGAGTGTAGATGGAAAGCTAATGTGCAGACAGGCAAAATGAATCATCTTGATGGAGCTGGCCAAGATGCTACAGCAATGTAAGGTTTTGGTCCAATACATGGTTGTTTTCATACATTGTAAGTTACTGTGTTGGAGTTGGAAGTAATTTGGACTTCAGTTTACTTGGTCTATCTATTGTCTGACCTTTTCAGTGATATACTGAAATTTTAATAGTTGTCTGGAGTCTCCTCTGTCATATCATTAATTTTTAAACACTACTTCTCTAGCTTATCAGTCAGCCTTCCCAGATAGGATCTAAATCTTCAAGGTATAAAGACTGTTGCTTTATAACTATTTTTTTTTTATTATATACAGCAAGAGATGGAGGGAAGGG
>NW_010404129.1:13117-18103 GCF_000710305.1 Buceros rhinoceros silvestris | reverse complement strand
AAAGAGTTTTAAGACCAATTTATTATTCTCTGTAGGTGTGGTATGCTTAGGGCCTGTGTACAAGAAGGTGGCTGGATGCTTTCAGAAACCTTTCAAAGTAATCTGTGGATGCAGAAATATCAAAATTGGGCCTCGATAGTGGAAGAAGGTAGCAAAGGCTGCGTGAGAGGATAGATTTTTCTCTTAAATCTAGTCTTTTGGTATTTAAAGCTCTTAATTCACCTAGGTGATAAAATTAAAAGCTGCGTTCCCTATCCTTCTCTTCTCTTTCTAGGTTTCCATGAAGATAAACAATTGAAATGTGGACAACCTATTTATAGATTGGTGGTGGTTGTCATCTGGAACCTGCTGGTGTCTCCTTCCAGTAGCTGGTGTAACATTGGCTGCTGAGAGTCATGAAGGTTGTACCGGAGAAGAATGCTGTCCGCATCCTGTGGGGTAGAGAACGGGGTACCCAAGCCTTGGGTGCTCAGCGACTCTTGCAGGAGTTGGTGGAGGATAAAACTCGATGGATGAAATGGGAAGGCAAGGTGAGGTTGTGGATTAGAGGTACATAGTGGGGGAAGGGAGGCAGGGATTTGAAAGTAAGTGTCTCATGATTGTACATTGGATGTGTTATACTTCATATGCTCTCTGGCTTTGTTCACTTCCTGCAGTGTTGTGGTATTAGATATGTTACTGCAGCCGGTTCCCACTGTTGCCTGGTGGCTTACGGTTAATCTTATGACACTTGCAACAATTCCTGCTTTGTTGGCTTTTTCAGAAAGTTGAGTTACCTGACAGTCCACGCTCTACCTTCTTGCTGGCGTTTAGTCCAGACAGGTAATTAACTCCTAGCTCATTCCCTGTTTCAGCAGTCTCCTTACACTTACAAAAGTGATGGAGGCTTCTGCCTGTTGAGTTGTTCAGTCTTGAATAGCCAAGTGACACTTGTGGTTCCTGACATGCATGAATGGAACATGCACACCTTCCTAATCTCACAGCTTTAAGCATAGTTGGTGTTTAATTTCTGAGGTACCCAAGCAATGCATACCCACTGGGATATCTAGGATGAAAGAACAGAGCAGGATTATGTGTGTACTGGAAGCAGAAATGGAGGTGGTATCTGTCATAGTGTCACTTCATTTGGCAGTGGTTGAGATGGTGTGGAGAGTTGGGAATATTTATTTGCCCTAAAGTGTCACTCAGGAATTCCTTCTGAACTGCATGTTCACTCTGACTTTCAAGGTCAAGTTTGTGCTCGCAGATCAGATGAACTTGTGTTTGCATGGACCCTGAAATTTGGCTACAGGAAGCTTTGTGGCCTTTGGTGAAAAAGTAGTGTTTTACCCTTTGAGCTCTGTGTGGGAGAGCTGCTGGGTTACATGCGAGTGGGCCCTGTAGAAATGAAGCTAACTGTGGTCTGGTTTTGCTGTACTCTTCTCATGCTAATGATTGTCCTACCTTCTGCATTCCCAGTACTCTAATGGCTTCCACACATGTGAACCACAACATCTACATCACAGAGGTAAAAACGGGCAAGTGTGTTCATTCCTTGGTTGGACATCGCCGCACTCCCTGGTGTGTCACCTTCCATCCCACCATTCCGGGCCTCATTGCTTCAGGATGCCTAGATGGGGAGGTTAGAATTTGGGATTTACATGTAAGTCTTTCCTGAAACACGTGTGACTTTGGTATATGATGGCTGGTGACTTTTTTTGTCCAAGATTGTTTCCCAAACGTTGCCTGGTAAGAGCTGTTTGGAAGCTTTGCTGGGACCTGTCTCTGAAATCATAGAACAGATTATAGCCATCCTCTTCTATCTAGAGAGGAGGTGACAGATTCTTCATTCCATCCTGCCAGGTAGGTCCTGCTCCTTAGCTGAGCCTGTTTATTTGATTAGAGTGGTACAGATAATGCTGGAGAACTCTCTGCAAGGTGCCTGTTTAGATATGTGAAAGACATGCCATTTTTCATTCCACTGAGCATATCTGAACTCTTCATTACAGAAACTGCTGCTCCGCCAGTTCTGCCTAGACTGGTGATTGGCACAGAGACAAAACATTTATACTTAGCTGATTGCTTTGAAATGCAGCATTTTTATGGGTTGCTTGAGACACGCTTACCTACAAAAGGACATCTATAGTCATTGTTGCAAGTAGTGTTATATTCTAGACATGACACATGACCTCGTATGACATGAGCTGTTGTTGCCAAGAAAGCATGTCACTTCCATGCTTTAGAGTCTTGGGGAGATGGCACATACATGGAAACCTAGTGATCTCAAACTGTGATAAACTGCTTGTGATTCTTGACTCCTCACTCAGGGTGGAAGTGAGAGCTGGTTCACAGATAGCAACAATGCCATTGCATCGCTTGCGTTTCATCCTACGGCTCAGCTCTTGCTGATTGCAACTGCCAATGAGATACATTTCTGGGATTGGAGTCGTCGGGAGCCTTTTGCAGTGGTGAAAACGGCTAGTGAAATGGAGCGGGTCAGGTGAGTTTCTGTTTCTGGGGGAAGAGAACACTTGTATGTGAAAAATGGCCACATGTGGGGAATGGGAAGGGTTTCTCTGGGATGCTTCACCCTCTGCACTGAGGCAATGGAGAGAGAAGCGTTGCTTGCAGCTCCTTGACTCAGCTGGTAGAAAAACAGTTTTGTGGGCAGGAAAAAAGGCAACTGAAAGCAATAAATCAGCTTGGTTGTTCATAGTTGTAATTGGATGTGTGCCCAGTAAATGCCCAGAATCTACTTCATATGTAAGCTTAATTAAACTTGTCAGCCATAAGGAAGAAGGAAGCCAGAAGTTGCTGGAAGAGAGTGCTGAGCTATTACTTTGGTGCAGTTATAGGGGAAACTGCATTGTTGGAAACTTGATGCCAACTTTTGAGCAATTTAAAGTAAGACAATGATGTAACATTCAGGGCAAGTTAATCTCTCTCTTTGTACCAAATTCCAATTTGTAATATATACGTACTTGTTCCGTAAAATTTCCTGGCTATTTCAGTTGATACAGAAGTTCTTGCTGCCAGCTTTTAACTTCTGTATAGTGTTGCTGTGGACTACAAAATAGCTGCAGTCTTCAGTTGGGTAAGTATGTTTTCTTGTTAATGCATAAACTTTTTGACATCCTTCAGGAGATGATGGTAATGTAGTAATGTTCTTGTTGCAAATATTTCAGGTGGGGTTTACTTCCCTTCTGTGCCCAACTTCCTGTGTCAATGTGGAATGTGAACAGATGATTGATACTCTGGCTATGCTTTTGTTTTAGGCTGGTACGGTTTGATCCTTTGGGACACTACTTGCTCACAGCAATTGTTAACCCTTCTAACCAGCAGGTGAGGGGAACATCAGTACCTTTTTTAACTGGCTCATTGCAGGGTACTCTACATACATTAACTCTGGTCTGTTGCTAAGCAGCCTTACGCTTTTCTGAAAACCTGAAGTCCTTCTAAGCTGAGTTCTGTCTCGCCTTTATTGGTCACATGAATGTTCTTGTGTTATATGCAAGGCTATTAAAGAGCTCTCCAAAGTGTGTTTGTTTGTTTTGCCCTCACTCTCTCTTAGTAGTGTGACAGATGTCACAGTGGCCCTACTCTTTCAGTTACATTGTGACATTCTGCTGGATTTGAAGCTATGTGAGGCATTAACAATGCTCCTGTCCCTCGTAGGCTGATAATTCGGTTCATATGAACAGTGTAGTGTATTGTCAGAGCTCACTGGGCTGTAGGAAAAGGTTGTCTGCATCCGTAAAATGAACTTTGAAATAGTCTCAGCTGGTTTCCTGCAAGTCAAGGCCTCTCGGAAGGGACTTAGCACATCCTTTCACCTGTCTGGGATGGTAGCTGAGTTTCTGCTGTTTATTTGGAAGTATAGAATTTTGCTGTGAGGTGACTGAACTTTGATCGCTCCCTTCTGCAGAGTGATGAGGAAATGGAAATCTCCGTGGACAGCACAGAGATGCCGCATTATCGCCAGCGTGCTATCCTTCCATCTCAGCCTGTGAGGCGCACACCCCTCCTCCACAACTTCCTTCATATGTTGTCCTCCCGCTCCTCCGGCATACAGGTGGGAGAGCAAAACAGTGTTCAAGACTCTGCTACCCCATCCCCTCCACCGCCTCCACCACCTCCGCCTCCAGCCAGTGAGAACACAAGGGCATCTGTCTATAACAGGCTCCGGGAGCGTGTCAGCTATCCCACAGCAGAGTGCTGTCAGCACCTGGGGATGTTGTGCCTTTGCAGCCGATGCTCTAGTGCAAGACTTCCTTCTTCTATCTTCCCACACCAGGAAAATGCACCCTCCACGTCTTCTGGGGCCACTGGCATTTCATTCTCCTCTGTGCAGACAGAGCCTTATCAACCCCCAGAGCAGACATCCGTAGCACAGGAGGAGCAGGGGATACTTAACAGGCCCTCTGCTTTCAGCACAGTTCAGAGCAGCACTGCTGGGAACACCCTGCGCAACCTTAGTCTGGGCCCCACACGGCGGTCCCTCAGTGGGCCCTTGGCAGGCCACCAGTCCCGGTACCAACAGTCTGCAAGAGAGATGGCTTCAGGCTTAGGCGTGTCTGACTGGTCCAGGACAGTACTGAACATGAGCTCTCGGTCAGAGCTGGAAACCATGCCTCCCCCTAGGACCAGTGCCTCCTCTGTGAGCTTGCTGTCGGTGCTGAGACAGCAGGAGGGAGGTTCCCAGGCATCAGTCTACACCTCTGCAACAGAAGGGAGAGGCTTTCTGGCCCCAGGGGCTGAGGTGGACAGTGATAGTAGTGCTGGCCCGAGCAATCCGGCCAGCATCCGTAATGAACTCCAGTGTGATTTGAGACGATTCTTCCTGGAATATGACCGGCTTCAGGAGTTAGATCAGGGGATTGGTGGGGAGCCCAGCCAGTCGCAGCAGGCTCAAGAAATGCTCAACAACAACATTGAGCCTGATCGGCCAGGTCCATCCCATCATCAGACTCCACACAGCAGTGAAAACAATTCCAATTTGTCCCGGGG
>NW_010404129.1:8596-12993 GCF_000710305.1 Buceros rhinoceros silvestris | reverse complement strand
GAACCGCTGTCGCGCTTGTCATAACCTGCTGACCTTTAACAATGACACGCTGCGCTGGGAAAGAAGCATGCCTAGCTACACGCCAGGGCAGGTACTACAAAGTACGTTTGAGGGTGTGCCTCCAAATACCAGCCAGGTGCAGCCTGCAGAGAGAACCGAGGGCAGAACTCCTGCCTCTAGCAGGCTGCAGCTGGGCAGCTCTTCCACTCCGCAGGAGGAGAGGACCGTGGGAGTGGTCTTTACCCAGGAGACGGGGCACTGGAAAAGAGTTTACAGCCAGTCGGCTTCAAGCAGATCTGGGAATGTATCACAGGAGGCCTTAAACCAGGAAATGCCTGAGGAAAGCTCAGACGAGGATTCACTCAGGAGGTAAGATACATTCTCACCCTTCCTCCTCTATTTTTTCTTAAAACTTTCGCACCTAGTCTGAATTTTTTCAGTGTTTTCAGAGTTAAATACCTTTTCTCATGTGGTCATGTGCTATTTATCTAAATGAAAATAGGGACGTTGCATTCATATTGCATGACAATGGGAGCTCTAGAGCAGATAGGTTCTGAAGACTAAGGACAGAGACCAGACGTCTCAGTGGGAAAGGAGGATGATAATACAGACAGGCAAAATAATGGGCTCTGGCAGCAGATCTTGGATGACCTGTGCTACAGATGTTTGTCAGACACTACAGAAGGGTGGGAACACAGGATGTGCTACACTGTCCTTTGTGCCCAACAACACGTGGGCACACAGAGAATCTGCTCAGGGTAGGTAGAAGATTTGGCATGACTGGTGAGAATTGCTTTCTTGACATCTTGTTGAGGTTGTGATGTTGAGTTGAAAGGGTGTCCTGGGTTCAGCTAAGACAGGGTTAATTTTCACAGCCAGGATTACCAGATAGGAACAGCCAATGGGGTATTCGATACCATACTGACATCATGCCCAGAATATATATACACACATATATATATAAGACAAGGCTAGCCAGAGGGTGGGCAGTTTCAAACAGGGGTGGCAAAGACAGTAAAGCAGCCTGTTGTTTTCTCTCTCCTCCTGTTGTTATCTTAACCCATGTGGCTTTACTTTGTGGTTTTTATTTTTTTCCTCTTCTCCCACCTGCTGGGGTAGAAAGCATTTGGATGAGCGGCTACATGGTGCTTAGTTGCCAGCTGGGTTCAAACCATGATAGAGGGTTAACAATCGTATCCTTGGGGTTGCCGTATAGGGGGAAAAAAAACCCAAAGCTCCTTATCAGTGGTTTGGGCACATAAGGTAGTTGCGAGTTCTTGGTTAAACCTGTGCAGTTTTCTTGCCTTTGGTTAAGAGCTGAGTTTTGAAACTGGCTCCCATTGACTCAGATCTAGGGTGAGATGTTTGGGGGCATGATGATCACTGAAAATTTTAGGCTCTGCTGTATTCTTTTATTTTTTTTAAAAGGTGATTCTTTTTTGGAAGGATTTTTTTTATATATATTGCAGATCTGTTACAAGAAACAGAATGACCCTAATTGAGAAAGACCTGTGCTTTGTGTGAGTGTGTCTCCACTGGCTTGTATGGATGATTCAGCTACAGCAGTACTTTGGATAGGGTTTCCCTACTGGGTTTTAGTTTGACATCCTTTCTGTCAAGTGATCTGTGCTCTTGTTAGAAGAAAGGTCCAGTCTTGCGCTTTCTTGGCATTGGATGCTTTGTGCTGTAGGAAGGCAAAGTTTCCAGGCTGGATGCAGATGTACTGCTGACGTAGCTTTGTACACAGGGGTGCCTGAGGAAAGGGAATTCTTTTCTTCTTTCTGCAGGTAAGCTGATTATACTCAGGCTGGAACAGCAGCTGCCTGTCTTGTTGCTGTAATTGTAGTATGTGGTGGTGGTCATAAAATTATTCATCTGCTTCTAAATCCTTGCCCCAGGTTTTTTATATGGTCCAGCATAATGAGAGTCTCAAGTTGATTACATGGTAACTATTTTCTTGGGCCTGAACTTACCTATCTTTAATCCTCTAGTCCGCTGTTAAAGGGCAGAGAGGTGAGAAGGAGCTGACAAATTTAGCTTTAAAATGGCATTTAAGTTTTGCATTGTCTTTCTTTTGAAAGAGCTGTACATGCTCATATTATCTCCACTGTTTAGCTTGTTCTCTGGGCCTAGTCACTGTAGTGTCAGAAATAATGGGGGCAAATAATCTTTTTATTGGTTAGGCAGTTGGCACATATTTGTATGATCAGGAGATGTGGCGATATCTGTAGATGTGATCTTCCCTGTGGGAGTTGTATAACTTTAAAATCCCCTGAGGCGTAAAACTCAGTCCACCGGTGGTGTGCAGGAGCTGGACGGGTTGCTAACAGCTGGAGTCCTGCAGCTGACTCTCTGGATCACTTTGCCTGTCAGTTGTGGTGGTGCCTGCTGCTGCCTGCTCAGTGGCTGTAGCATCTGTGCAGGGTTAATTTGGAGTGTGTGGTTTGTATGCGAGCTTAATTCCAGAGGAATTCCTCTAAGATGAAACCTTTAGTGGAACCCTTTTGGCAGAGGTTGCAGAGAAGCTCATAGGAATGCTTTTGTTTTGCCAGTCTCCTGCTTCTGTTATCAGGCCTTTCTCAAGAACAGGCATGGCAGTAGTTTCTGCTTCCCTTCTAACTGAAGTTAAGGTAACTGTAGAGTACTGAGGTAAGGAAGCTGGAAGCAGTGAGCAGTCTGGTATTACGTGCTCATTGCAATTTCCTTGAAGTAAAACTTGATTTCCTTTCCTGTTAAACATACTGTGTGGACTTGGAAGCTTTATGAAATTTTTCACCTTAAAAGGAGCACGGTGTGTGGGATAGCTATATCCTGCAGGTATAATTTTCTGCTCTTCTCAAATCTTATTTTTTTCCTTATAGATCAATAAAAAGTCAGCAAGTACCCACTTACCTAATTTTGCATAGAGTGAACATCCTCACATCCAGCCTTCTTGTCTTCCAGACCTAGGGTGGACTCCCACAGTGGGAACTGCTGGAACCACTTCTGCAGAGCAGGGTCAAAAATGTCTATTAACCTTTGCAGCTGCGGAAGTGTGCAAGGGCAGCGGAGGATGATTAGATGTAAGCTATGTAATGCTGAAAGTGCTTGGGAAATAGAGGAGGAAGGGGAAGCCTTGAAGTCTGAGGGTACAAGTGGTAACTGTGTACCCACTTTGAAACAATGTAATTTTGTGCCTGTGGACCTCAGGTTTGTGCTAAGTGTTGGACATAGACGTATTTGCTTGTGACATGTCTTATGCTGCTCTTCGTTGTCTGTCCATTAGATGTCCTCATTGCGTAATTGAGCTCTGTATTCAAAGGCCGCTGAAAAACTTAAGATAAAAATCGTATATGGAAGCTGTGTGTATTATTCCCTATCTATGGGCAGGATTCATTCCTTCACCTATTTTGCCTGATTGAGAAGTAGCTTGCTGGGAAGACATTGCCACAGAAGGTCAGTTAAGTTAATAGGTAGTTTAATGAAGACTGTTCTTAGAATTCTGTTGATGCAGCTATGCCTGCTGGGTAGGGAGAGAATTCTGCACTTTCTGATTGTGCTGGGCTAGTTATCTTGGGCTAATCACGGAGGCGTTAATAAGCATTAGAGACAGCTCTGGCACCTCTGTTAGAAGTAACGTGTCACTGTGAGCGTTGGCAGTACAGCAGTCTCATCGCATCCACCTTGGCCTGAAAACAGCACTGGTGTTGAGCTGTTGAGCTTCTCAAAGCTGTATCAGTGAGGTATGAAATTGAGGAAGGTTTATGGTCTAGCTTAAGTAGAAATTGATGAGACTGAGGTTCAGTTTTTCTGAGCTTCTCCAGGCTGGGCTCATTAACTCAAATGTAGGGGTTTTATCCCTCTGTATCTATCTTTGCCTTACCTCTAACATCAAAGTGAAAAGAACCTCAGAAACCCCTGAAGTTGCCATGTGAGATGTGCTTCATAAAATTGGTGATAAAAGCTGTTGTCAAGATCTGGATGAAGGAAAGGTAACTGAGCAATAGATGATAGCTAGTTTAATTTTTTCTGTAACTTCCTGTTAATGATTACTCACCACATTTTTTAAATTGTGTTAATATTGTAATCTTAGTGAGGGAAAAATTTCTGTGAGTACTTTAAGTCATTGCTGCTGTATCAATCAGTTCAGGTTGATAAAAGTTGAACAGAGAATGAAAGGGGATTCTTCTAGACGGCTGCTTGTTTGAGATAAGCCAGTACAACCTTCTTAAGAAAATTGTATTTCTGTGGAGACCACTGATTATATATATATTTCAGCTCATCATCAGTTAATGACAGCTATAGTGCAATGCTGACTAATAAAAGTAGTCCAGATCTTCAAATGCCACCTCTTTGACTATTTTAATATTTCACAAATGAGATTTACAGAATCAGTATGTTATTTCATCCCCCCCCCC
>NW_010404129.1:3749-8499 GCF_000710305.1 Buceros rhinoceros silvestris | reverse complement strand
CCCCCCCCCCCCCGAAAAACCCATACCTTTTGTTTTAAATCTAGTATTGTTTCTGAGGTCTGACACGGCACCCCAGGCTACAGTGTTTCTAGAATGGATGCAAGGATCAAGTAGTGCCACGAGTGTCCATGCTGACGTATTTCAGACCTTGTTTTGTGAAACAATCCCTAGAAAGGGGGAAAAGAAAAGTACACAAAGGGAAACTTGTCCTCTAGGCTTTCAAGATTTAGTTGCTCATAATATACTAAGGGGGCAACTCTGATATTGTTTAACTGTCTGTTTTGACTAGACATTTGATAATTACTGCAAATGAAAGATAAGCCCAGTACTATCACCAAGTAGGGTTGCATGAAACCTGTGTTTCATGAGGAAATGCTTATTATCCTTATTCTTCCATTAAAAAGCTTTGTCTGACAATTATGTTAAACTTCTCTAACGACTTCATTGCACTCATTCCAGCGGTCAAATTCTGTAGGCTGTGGTATGAGTAACTTCCGTGCCTTTGTCTCAATATACATAATGTTTTCACCTTGCCTCACCTATTTCATTTGGCAGCAAGATAGACTATTGAAGTTATCTGAAAACTGAAGTCTTTTGAGCTGTCCTGGGTGATGGTTTTGCCATGCACACAGGTAGGAAGGAGTGTATGTGAGGCGCGGGAGTTTATATTATCTGGGGACGCTTGTATAGACTCCTTTATTTTGTTTATGGATGTATAGAAGTATGTAGTCCATAGTGCTCTACAAATAATTGACCTGCCTAAGTTGCATAGTTTACCAAAGGCATTGCTTTTTGATGTATTTAGTCTGTTGGATGCACTGTGCACAATTGACAAGTGCAGACCAGCTTCTCTGTAACCATGTAGCAGAGTTCTGGGTGAAATTTCTGTCTTTCATTTTGTCAGCTCTTATCTGAGGCCTGTGGTCCCTCCTGATTATGTTATTGTTACACGATACAGACTTTTTTCCTGAGCTAAGACTGTGTCGCACTCAGCCTGGATGAGAAAGCTATATATAGGACTGTGAATGTGGTCCAGGTGTCAGTGCTATATATTGCAAGTGAGTTTGTCTGTGTCGTGTTTGCCTTGGGTTTAAATACTCCTCCTGTGCTCTCCCTGTTAGCCAAATGTGGACCTTTGTGCCCTGCTCTTGTCAGGCTTGGTATAAGAGCAGGTGTAGCAGTGTGGAAGTGGTGGTATTGTTCTCATCTGCGTGGGCAGTACAGTGATTTCAGCTCTTACGACATCTCCCTTCAGTCTTGATGGCCTTTCAGGCAGCACATAGCTTTGTGTAATTACAGCAGGTATGAAAAGAAACATTTAGTCTGTTGCCTTTTGAATTTCTAAGAACTTCCATATTGCTTTGCTGCCACAAAGAGGTAATGTCGTTTCTGCTCCTTGCTTTCCCTGTCTCCTTGCAGAACCAGAAAGTTTCTGAGTTCTTATATAAAGAAAACTAGGTAGCTTGAGGACACACACACCACCACCACCTCTCCTCCCCAGTTCTAAATTGCAGCTTTTCTCCTTAGTTACCATATATTTGCAAGTTCTTCAGTGTTTGGGGCAAGGCATGAATGGGGAGCCATGAAGGAAATGGCTCCGAAGAGAATGCGAGCAAGGGGGGAGCTTATCCCCTTGGCTATTGTCAGGGTTTGAAAGGGATAGATGTGAATCTGAGGTGAAGTCGACATTTTATCTTTCTGATGTGGAAACACCCATAAGACAGAGCTGTAAAAGACCTGGCCAGCTTTGCAGAATTGTCTGGACTCCGTGCTCATTGCCTACCAAGCCTGGTGCAGACCTTTCTTTGCAGTCTTGCTTTCTCAAAGGTTTTGCTTGCATTTAAATTGTTGCTCATCCATCCTCAGAAGAATTCCATAATATGGGACTAATTTTCTGGAGGAATGCTTGGCAGCTGTTGACTGGTGTCTGAGTGGTCACCTTTTCCAGGGACTGTGTTTATTTTCTTTTTGGGGGTTTTCCATAACAAGGCGATGAATATATTTGCATTGCGGGTAATTTGTTGGTTGGTTTTTTCTTTTTTTTTTTTTAATGCAAATAGGCATGGCTTATTCATGGCCATGAGAATATGCCTCTTCTGGTTCTAAATTGTAGATACGTGTTGACTTGTGATCGAACCTGGAACCAGTCTGTGGTTAAAGTAGATTGACAGGATAGGAACGCCCTCATTCCTGCCCAGCAATGGTTAGTGCTGTTTGTAAAATGGAACATAGTGCATTCACTTTTGCAGCTTGAGTGTGTGATGGAGCCTGAACTTCTGATGTGCTGCTTTGTTTTTTCATTTGAATGACCAGGCTGTTGAGATCTCTGTGCGTGTTGGCCTCTGGGTAGCTTTCTCACTGTGTAAAGAAGTGAATGAAAAGGTTCTTGTCACTCATATCCTAGCCTTAAAAAACAAAACAACCAGAATGCTTCCTTGCCCTCTGCTGTGGGTACAGAGTTGCCTACTACCAGAGAGTTCTGTGACTGAAATTTACTATTAAAATAAGAGAAGAGGGTAGTGCTACTCCCTTTACTTTTTTGGGGAAGGGAACTAAACAGGAGAGAATTGCCTTACCTGAAGCTGCAAACTGCATCTTGTGGAGACAGAACACGTATCTAGTATAGTCTGTCTTTTGTCCCTTATTTCACAAAATTTGCATTGTTACTATATTTTTCCTAATTGGTTACAGCAGTTGTGGCTTCCTTATTGGATTATTTAATATCCGTTGTGGCAGTTTCTTGTTGAGTTCATGGAAAAAGGGGGACTTGAGCACACCCCTGAGCTCAAGAAGAGAGGCAGTAGTACTGTGCTGGCGGCTCAGACTGTGCATCAGTGAGAATGTCGCCTGTGTCAAATCTAAATGGACTTACCCAGTATAATTTCTTCCCAGCCCTTTGTGCAGGCCCATTACTTGTGGAAATTTTGCTAGCCTTGTGGTGTCCAAAAAGTAGGATCTTTACCCGCTGCACAAAGCCAATACACACACAGGGTCGAGGTATTTCTTTATTGCAGGTTTGCCCAAAGCTGGGAGCACAAAGTGAGCTCCCCGAGGTGGAAATAGACATGCGTTTATACAATCCGAATTAGCATAAATAACATAGTCATTATTTATCATATTAATTACTTACTGTGTTTCTACCCAAAGCTGATTGGTTAACTAACTTCCCACTTCTATTAAAATGGAGGTCCTGATCTCCCCCTGCAGCCTCAGACTCTGCGTCCATTTTTCCTTTTCTCTAAGCCTTCCTTGTGAGCAGATGTTTTCTTTTACCAGTCCTTGAGGTTCCTTGTAGCTCCTTGAATTCTCTTCATACTAAGATCAATCAGTAAGCACCCTCTTGAGTCATGTTCATTCATCAAAGATGAGCTCAACATACACTCTGGGCTGGTACACCTCAGGCTTTGCTTGATTGTCCTGATGTCTCTGGTGTCCTGGCATTTGTACTTTGGGCTCAGTGTTTTGTTTTTATGGTGTATAGACCTTACCTGTGCTGTGAAAAGAAGGATTTTCTGGCAAACCTTGCAGGCTCCATGTGTAATGTGATAGTTTTGGAAAAGTTTATGCTGTGCTGTTTTCAGGCTTGGTAAGAAATAATTTCAAAGATGCTTGTTACAAATCTTGAAAATGATTGCGATAGAGGTAAGTAATATCCTAGCAGTTAATGAGAAATAGTGGGGTGAATAGAAGTTATGAAGGGAGAGGTTCAATTTTGTGATTGGGAATAGGTGCTTGAGGGGGGAAGGCTGAAGCTGTGAAGTGGGGGACTGATTTCTGGAAATGTTAGCCTGGACACAGGAATGAATTGAGAACTAATTTGTCAGTGCTGAACATGAGGTAAAGTGATAATCTGAAGATGGCATGAACATTTACATGTGATAATTAGCAGTGTTTATGGGTGAGATGTGCAGGCTGTGGACAAACTTGGCAAGTATTGTTTGTTTTGCTTTTTCTAAAAACTGAAAATAAAAATTAGTTTCATCATGAGAATGTAACCACAGCCTGAACTATAGGAAAGGCTGCCACGATATCTATGTGAATGGTCAGTTAATATCTACATGAGCTCTGTGGTTATTGCTGCTACCCATCCAGGTTTGTATTGTTTTCCAGACTGAGGCTGATGTCTCCATGAGGCCAGGAAATACTTTGGTTTACTGACATTGAGAATTTTGAGAAGAATGTGCTGCTAGTTGTTATGTAGAAGAATTGAAAGAGGTGCTTGTTTTCTTGGACACATACTTCCTTGCCTTTGGTGGTTCCCTGATTTACGAATAATGTAAGATTGCTAGAGCCCTTTTATTTCCTTACTGGAAGCTGAGGGGAAAAAAAAAAATGCTTTGTGCTTTCCCTATTGCAGTGACTAATAGAGGTCATTCCCTGCTGCCAGGCTTCCTTGAGTACTTTGGAAAGCTGAGCATGTGCTGTCTTTGCCCAACTTGCAGCAAATCTTAAGCCTTCTTTTATTTTTCTTTTCCTGAATTTAAACATACAGCAATGACTGTAGCACACAAAAAGATATTTCCCCCATGTTACTCTTGCAGCAGGTTGGCTTGCAAATTAAGTAGGTATAGAAATAGCTTTGCTTTCTCAAATACCTTCATGGTGTTCCCCAGTCAAATCACTGCACGTCTCCCACCTCCTTTTTTTTTTTTTTGTAGTCCAGGCCTAGCAATGAGGAGTTCACCTATAACAGAAATAGATAAACTTTGTCTCTTTGCTGTCTCCAGGAAATAGGGACCTATTTCCCTAC
>NW_010404129.1:868-3631 GCF_000710305.1 Buceros rhinoceros silvestris | reverse complement strand
CATGTGTCTGTCTGTGAGACTGTTCTGGGACTTGGCTTTGTGTTCACCTGTTCCAACATGGCAGCAAGGGTACTTGTTGAAATTGGATTTCAGTGATGTTTTTTTAATAATGTAAGAGGTACAAACTTCGAAACTGGCTTACTTTTTTGCTTCTACTGAGGAGTAATGATATCTACAGTTGGATGGGTTGTTTTTTGTTTGATTGGAATTTTCTCTTTTGTTTTGGGGGGTTTTTGTTGTTGTTGTTGTTGAGGGAGGCCTATATGAGGTGACCATACAACAAAGATCCTAGATAAACACAGATGCTTAGAAGTTGAAAGACAGCTGACTTCAAAGGGATAGCTATTTGAGGATACCATAAAACATATCACTTCTCATCTTTCCCACATACAGGGAAGAAGTGTGAGTAGCTTCCTCCTCTTGAAAGCTGTCCTTTTTTAGGCTGTCTGCACGTGCCTTCCCTGCAGCTTCCTGCAGTGTGGGCAGCATGTCTAGACAAGTTCATTTGACCTGAACAGTTGCTCCTGTTCCTATTTTTTATTTATGTGCACTGAGTTCATGCAGTATTCTGAAGCTGTCCTTTTTTAGGCTGTCTGCACGTGCCTTCCCTGCAGCTTCCTGCAGTGTGGGCAGCATGTCTAGACAAGTTCATTTGACCTGAACAGTTGCTCCTGTTCCTATTTTTTATTTATGTGCACTGAGTTCATGCAGTATTCTGTCTAGGGGATGGTGCTCAACTTATGATTAATGATGGTCTTTGACATGCTTAAACTATCTAGCGTGTTGTCTGGCTTCAGATAAATAATGTTAAAATAATCTCTTAAGTTTGTTTTGTTTTTCCTTTTGCCAAGAAACAATGTATGAGCAGGTGCTTTTAAGGCCTGCTTGCTCAGCTAAAAGCTCTCAGTAGATTTCTTGAGTGTGGGGAAGTTAATGTGTGGGGATGTTGGCAGTATGGCGTGCCTACTTTTTATGCTAATACAAGCCCTTAATCATTAGATGTGCAGTCACTTGCATATATTGCGTGTATGCCTCATTCTTCATGCTCTTTATAAATGCATGCAGCATGGTGTGCCTGGGGACAAAGTGCCCTCATCCAATTATTCGCTCCTTGTTACGGTATCTGAGCTGGAGAACTTGTAGAGCAGCATGCATCTGCTCTCCGGGTCAGGAACAAGAGGAGAAAGAGGAACCTGTGATCTGCCTCAGTAATGCAACTGTAACCAAAATAGAGGTGACTCGAGATTTCTCCAGTTGGGTTGCTCTGCTCTGTTAAATAGCTAACATGCTATTTTAAACACTTTCCATGTACATATTTAACTGATTGTGCCAAATGGCTGTTTGTGTGGTGATGTAACTGATGCCCTCCCTTGCTTTTCTTGAGAAAGCACCTGCTGGAGCCGAAGGCTGTAGATAAACAGGGTTCATTATCTGCCTGAAAACTGACTCATTTTTCTGCTTGAAAAGCATTGGTATTGAATCTTCCACCATCTTCCTGAAGTGGGAGGGCTGGGTTCAGTGGCTGAACTGCCCTCCCAGTCATCTGTTGACCTGACCTCTCTTCATTACTCCAGCCTAAACAAGAGCATTTTAAAGGAAGCAATTGATGTGTGGTGGGACCTCTGTTTTCATAGCCTTAGAAGCCTATGGAGATACCGGTACGGCTTCTGCCCCCTCAGGAAAGACACCTCCTCTTCAGTTTCCTATGGAGATGCAGGAGCCCTATGTAATTATCCCAGAAGCTGATGCAGATCTGTGTGCGTGGGTGAGCAGAGATTTCTGCTGTCCACACAATCTGTGGTGTTGGGAACTCTTGACAAGAATTTGAAGCAGCCGTTGTACATGTGAAGGTAGGTAGAAGAACCCTCAGAAGAATAAAACTGTCTGCAGGCTGAGGGAATTCAGTGTGTTGACTATGTTCCGGGCACGCTTTCAAGCCCTTTATCATAATCTTGATCACTAGGAGCTGATTCCTTCTAGCTGAATTTTTATATAATTGCATGTTGTTAAGGGTCTAGGTGGAGGAATGTGATGCCTGTTTTCAGCTTGGCCAAGGTGCCTGCCCCATTCTGAGCACTGGTATAAAACTACCACTGAGGAGCAAAATAGCACGTGCAGTAGCTTGAGCTAATTTAAATTTCTTCACCCCACCCCTCAAGTTTTGCCTCTGCAAAATGAAAGTGCAAGATCTTTATTGTTCTTTTCACGTTGGAGTTATTTCTAAATTAGTAAATGCTGCCATAGCTGCTCTTGACTCTTCTAAAGTCTGTCATGGATGTGTGCTTCCGCTTGCCTGTTGAAATAACACATTAATCATTCCCCAGCTGCTTATGATGAGGAAGTCTGCATAATGCTCACTCATCTCTTTCTCTGATGCGTGACCTTTGTCAGCAGGTGAAGTAATGGATTAAAAGTGCAACCTTGGGTCCACTTAAATCTGTCATCTTCCTCAGAGCCACTGACCCTTCTCTGTGATGAGCTCCAAAGGTGCTGCGTAGCTCCCTCAGCATCAGGTGGTAAATGGAAGTCAAAGTTCCTAGTCCAAGAGCAGAGGTGCAGTAATAGCACAATTCATCATGTGGTATTAATTTCTAGTTAAACTGAAGCAGGTAAATTTTAAAGGGTTAACCATGGTCTTCTGGAAACTCTGGTTCATGCGTTGTGATTAGGAGAACTCAAATCCCAATGCTTGTTTCTGCTGTTCGAATTCTTACCTATGGTTTTTTGTCTTGTGTAATTGTGCTCCTTTTCCCTGCACTCTTT
>NW_010404129.1:0-796 GCF_000710305.1 Buceros rhinoceros silvestris | reverse complement strand
ACTCTTTCCTAAATGTACTCCTGTACATCCTGGCTGAAGAGCTGATGTGCTGAATGATTTCTGACTGAGAAATCCTTACAGCTTGTTTTCTATAGAATTCTTGTGCTGAATCAGTGAAGGGGGAAAAAATTATTTTTTGGTGATAACTTAACATATCTGTGGCCACACATTGCATCTTTACTGTCACTGCTTTCCCTAAATAAAGGAAATTTTCTTTCCGAGGGCATTTATTATGTGGAATAACTTTTAAAAAAAGTGATGAAAAGAATGTCTAGCAGGGCTTGGATATTCATAAGAAAGGCAGCTACCAACTCTTGTTCCTCAGTGAGGATGAGTTGTATAGCAGAGATACGAGCAAGGGGATGGGGCATCTAACTCAGAGAACTGCAAAAGTGAGCATTGAGGCTTTCATCAGTAGTGAAATTCTCAGGGTATTTATCTCATATAGATGGTTATAACTGTCTTAAAAGTGTGACCTTTTTGTTTGACTGTTTCTTCTTTTCTAATAATCTGTTTCTGATCTGTCTTAATTCAGTCTTAATGACTAACCATGTGAAAGCTGGAACAGTCTAGAAATGTTGGCGTAGACATATCAGAGCAGGTTATGTTAAGGACTTAATTTTAAATAATTTTTTCAGACAATCTTTAGAGCAGCATACTGATTGCTTTTTTTTATTTTAAGCTTGAATATGAAACTAGTGATAGCAGTAGTGTTTTTCTGTTTGACAAGAACTACGAAATTTATGGGAAATGAAGCTATGGAATGAAAGACGTGATGGCTTCTGCTTATGTGATT
>NW_010404128.1:54994-55297 GCF_000710305.1 Buceros rhinoceros silvestris | reverse complement strand
GCGTCACTAGGGCGTGAGAGCCGTGAGCGCGAAGGGTCTGCTGCGGAGCGGGCTTGAGTCCTCACCACGCCCCGAGGAACTCCCGGTGTGTGAGCGCTAGTTTAAAGATGTTAACACAGGGCGAACCCGTATCGGGCATGGCTCCGTGATGTACCCATATAAAAGGTGTCCACCTGGTTCACCTAACCGCAAGGCTTTGCCTCAATCTCAGGGAAACGACAGTTTCTGTCAACCTTTTCAACCTCTGCTAACCCCCCCCCCCCCAAAAAAAAAAAAAGTTTAATCCTCTCCCCACAAACGCAG
>NW_010404128.1:0-54928 GCF_000710305.1 Buceros rhinoceros silvestris | reverse complement strand
CCCCCCCCCCCAAAAAAAAAAGTGTTACATTGCTACCAGAGAAAGGGAACACGTCTATGATGTCTATTAGCACTAGTAATCGGGGAACCAGCACTTAACTGAACATTCTAAGCACAGGACAGAAAACAATGAAAAGCTCCCTTCCTCCAACCTCCTTTTAAACCTACTGAGCAAAGAAATAAATTCTGTTTCCAAGAAGAACCAATAACTACTCCTAACTACTTGTTCAACGACATCCCCAAGCAGAAGTAGTTCAAGTGCAACTAATTAAAGAGGGATGTTTATGTTGTCCTAACTTGGAACACGAGCAGGGAGCACTTCCGCAGCTGTTGGGTCATGGTTTGCGTTCTTGCCTAAGCGAAGCTGCATGGTTAGGCTTAATGCAAGAAGAATTTTGAGATCTCCTTATCAGCAACATTTAAAATTTGAATAATAAATATAGGATGTAACCACCACCTTCCTTCCCGATATAGCACACGGGAAAGCTCTTAAAAGAAGAAAATGTGTCATGTAATAACCCCCAGTCTGAAGGAGGTATAACCACACAGGGTTGTTGTGAAGCTGAAGCTGTCAAACCGCTCTGCGGTATAGCATTTACCCACTGCTCTGTCACTGTCACATACACAACTGCATGCAAACCCTCTTGCAGGGAAATGACTACATGCTTGCTGCATTCTCCCATGGAAATGAAAACTTCACTTCCTGGAAAAGAAACATGATATAAAAACATTTCAACAATCATCCAGGGCCTCCATATTTTCAGTTTTTAGCAGAGACAGCTTCTTCACTTTGCTAAAATGACCTAGAGCTAAGTTTTCCACATATGTTTTTGCTTTAAAAAAGGCGGGGAGGCTTAGACTGTCAGTATAAATTTACATAATCTTGGATATTTATAACTGTTTTTTCTGAAGTTTTCATAATGAAAGACATTATTTAAAATGTTTAGGGAATCTTGTATTGATTCAAACAGGCAGCAGTAACATTCAGAAAGGTTCAGGTATTTTTCAGGACTTCAGACACCTACAGAAATTCCACCATTTAAATAGCTCCTCTGAGGGGATAAACCCTGCCCAGAGAAGGACAGGTAAAATGGGAAGAAGCAGGTGATACGGAAACAGAAGCCCTTCTCCAGCTGCAGCCCAGTCACGTCCTGGCGTCAGGTGAAGCGTTCACTCCCAGCTCCTATTAGGGATGCAGCTCTAGGTGCAACGAGAGTTTGAAACACACAGCAAGTTCCAAGCATTGGAACACCTCGCTGTTGCCTGTTTTGGCTTTTCACATAACAATGATCATACCTAAAATCATGCAGGTGCAGCAGACACAAAAGCCTCGTTTACCAAATACATCCAAAATTAAGTGCAGGAAAACTGCAACTCTAAACACTCTTTAAATACAAATCACAATTCTGTCCACCCTACTGACAATCACTTTTTAAGGAGTTTCTAATTGTTATAGACAACGCTCTTAAAAAGAAAACTATTGCTCCTTAACACTTTCCCCCCTGTAGACTTAGCAGTATTTTAATCTTCATTTATTTCTAGCCCTCCAAGTAGCACACTGTCGAAGATGAATCTAGCTGAGATTGTCCTCATTAAGTTGCCTCTTTTTCATCTATTTAAAACTGCTACTATGCTGACCCTGCAATCATACCATTTTGCTTCAGACAAAATACCTTCCTAAATTCTTGCTGAAGAGGTGTGCTTTTGTGCAGCGTGGGCCCGCAGCTATATGTCTTAATCAAGCCATTTTATCAACTACCCCACAACTTCCAGTTTAGTACATTGCGATCTGCAACTGTTGAACTGGTTGCTGCACTTTGCCAAACAGCTGCTACAGTTCTGCACCTGGTGAAATGAAGCATGAGTCGACAAAATGTTTCGGGGTTCATCTGAATGAAAGGCCAGCCCAAAGTCATTATTATCAGCTAGGAATGGCAGTAAAAGATTTTAAAGATCTAGTCAATGGACTAGTCTCTGGATTTCAGCTGGCCTTGAAATCCCTTGAAAGGGTACCACGTTTGCTGCCTTTCAAAACGTAAGGTAACTTTGGAATTAAAGTGATTGGAGAGATGAGATTACAGCCAATTAATCATTTGGCACCAGCTGCATGTGGGTCTATGAAAAGATTACAAGGTTATCAAGAAAGAGATCAAACTGGTCTTCGCAGCATCCCTTTTTTCTCTACACCTAAAAGAGCATGAAGAAGTTACTGGTATTGCATTACTGATCATGGTGCCGCTGCTGTGTCCCTGTTTGATCTCAAAGAGATTCTTGTCTATATGGTTTTGAAGGTGTCTTAGATCATATTATCCAATCTTTCTACAATGCCCTAAAATTAATGCTGCCAAAAAGCAGGAATTGTTTGAAAGCTGTTAGAGCTCTCTTTTTTCATGCATAATCTTACCTGGCTATTTTCAGCCAGCGCTGCTTGCCAAAAACCTGCAGCTGCGTATTGTTCAGTATATCCCTTTTGGCGGGGAAAAGTCAACAGACGGCATAAAACCTACTGTTGAGATGACTGTCAGCAGCACAAGGAACAGTAAGATACTGGTTATGCTCAAAGAAGCAACTGTTAGACCCTTGTTTAAGGATCATCATCATATAATCATTTTTTGGCATAAACAATCTTCTCCGAAGAACCACCTTACCCTGTAAACCTACGCAAAGAGAAGCATGTTGGTTGTGGTGAAATGTCTTTGACATATTATGCAATTTTCAAAAGTCCTTTCGCTCCTTATCAGCTTGATGTTTGGACTTCAGTAGCACAGAAATATTTGCCCCTGCAAAGCTGCTCGGTTAACAACGGAACAACCTGCGGGTGACAAATGAAAACTAATGCCTGGATGCAGAGACACTGTCTGTCAACTGTAGACGTGCTGGGCCTTTTGGAGGCCTGCTGAGGGTAGACAGAACTGCGTAAGTGCTTTGGTCTTTTTCTGAAAAATATCTTAGTAGCACTGGAAAAGATCTCACTTGTCTAAAAAGCCTTTGGCCGGTACCCTTTTTTTTAGTCAGTTTCATGGGCAGCAACCAAGTTCCACAAAGTATGAGGCCAGCTCCCCAAACTGAGTGCACGCTGTCATTTGCAGAAGAATTGCAATGCTCACAGGGACGCCTGGCTTTCAAGCATTCCCACAGGAAAGGAAAACGAGAACTAATAAGAATGCTTCTTGCTTCTCCCAGCAAATTTATGACTGACCTGACCACTGGCCTCAGGTCTTTAGCTAGTTACGCACCAGGGATATGTAACAGTTTTTTCCTGAGGTACATTGATCAAATGATGGTGGTCTGCTTCTGCAATCCTTGGGTTTCTCTTTCTGCCCTCTTTGAAATCAACAGGGATGGCCAAGGTCAGAGAAAGGGTAGTAGTGAGCACTGTGTGAGATGAAGCACGACAGATTTCTTTCTCAGAATCTTCTTCATAAATGTGTCTGGTCAGATACAGAATCAGGAAGGAACCTAGTGTTTTTCTGGCCTTTTCCTGAGGAATGGTCAAGAAGATAGGGGCATATCACAGTGGATCCTCTGACATTCCATGCGCCTAAGGCATTAATAGCACTTTAGCTTCTTCTGTATCCTCTCTGCTTATGGCATATGCTCCTATCTGCTGGCAAACAGAACGCTTCAGCTGTGCTTAAGGATAACTAGAGAAACGTAATGGTCTGCAGTCTACAGACGGCCAAACAGAATTGTCCCTTCTGCCTATAAACTCTGGAAACTACCCCTAAGTCATACGTGCCGGAGAACAATCAAAGCAGTCTCACATTCAGAGCAAAATTAACCTGAGCAAAACTGTAAGTATGCCAGCTCTTAAACTGTTTCGCGTCATGCCCGGTATCAAACCCCCCTCTTACGCTGTACAAGACCAACACGCAAATGTTCCTTGTTTTCAAGAATGTGATTAAGATTAAGAATGTGAGCTTTAGTGGGACAAATATGCTGTGCTGGACATTCAGAGAACTAATATGGAAATTATTTTTCTTTCATGAAAATCAGAAGAATCTGTCCAGTCAAGCAAACCAAGCAATGACTCTGTGTTACGAAATACTCTTTTGGTAACTGTTGACATTTCAGTCAGTAGTGCCACGTGTCAATAGTGGGTTTATTGCTGACATTTAAAATACAGCTTTCAGGACAGGATTCATCTGAGTTGACACTGTCTGATCAGCAGCATATTTCCTGCTCCTGTGAGCATATACATTATTTATACAGCTTTGCACTGGAGAATATTTGTGCTATTATGAGAAAAACTTCAAGATCTGGCATGGTTTCTGTGTCTCAACGCAAAATAGAGGCTTAGAACCACACACGCTTTCTAAGACAACTGAAGTTCCATGTTAGGCTTCTCTCCACAATTAATCTTCAAGCCACAGCCTTCTTACCTGGGCTTCTAAGCCTGTCTGAATCCCTCTTTTCCAGCACAGCACTTAACAGACAGGTCTTAAGACTGTGCATATCGCATTTTCTGCAGTTCCTCCTCCAATTAATACTGAGCTCCAGAACACAAATGTTGGCAAAACAAACATACTCCTCTGATAACGTACTAGTAGATCACTGTTAATTTCTCCCATTTCTCACTTCAGGCTATTCTGACACTAGCTGGCCAACTGCTTTTTTTAAGAGATGAAATATTATTGTTCTAATGAAACTTCAGAGCCACTCCAGCAGCCTTCACTCCAGATGTCCTCGCTCATGGCACCACTACATTCTTAAAATTATCAAAGACAATTCGTTACTTCTGATGCTGTTAGTGAAAAATAAATGGCAGCTGATTACGGCTTTTAAAGCTTCAACTTTAAGGACAACATAAACTTTAATGATCTATTTTCAAAAGTCAATACAGCCTCAGCTATTGTTTTCAAACAAACAAAACACTGCATACCTACTTAGAGTGATAAATAAACAATGATACAATTCCGGGGCATGAAATTCACAGAGATAATTCTCTTGCATAATTCTGATTAGCAGACATGATAAAGTGACACTATTGAAGGATATTAGACTTTAGTAGAAGCAAAATAAGGAGATGATTCATTCACACTGGAAGATAATTATTTGAGAGTGTTGTTTTACTAATAATCACCAAGTTCAGAGGAGAACACGTGCACAGTACCATCTTTTACTTTAAAAGGGGGGAGAGCAGTATTCTAAACTGATTAATTTGATTACAAAGCAGAGCATATAGGGCAGACCACCTGTAGGGAATGATCTACTGCTTCATATAAAACCTGGTTTTATAACCTGCATTTGTATTAATTTAGCTAGAGACAATATTGTTAAATCTATTTAGAAAGCAAAACAGGTAAAGGATTTAGAAACTTTCTCATTTTCTATCTCAGTAATTTAATCTGAGCTACTACCACTTGCTTGATAAGAATAATTTAAAACTCAACTTAAAACTCATTAGCATACACCCATCTTACAGAAAAGAATCTGCCAAGCATTTTTCACATAGGCACATCATTTCTGATTATTTCAATTCAATTTTAAAGGATCTTTGACAGGGCTACTGAAAGGCTTGTCAAAGAACAGGGAAACATTATGACATTCTTTCCCCATATCCCTTTCCAGAGCATGAAATATGAGGGACATTTCTAATAGAATCAAGGCTAATTTAAGACATTGTTAATCTCTACGTTAAGGCTGCTGTAGCTGGGGAGGTTACCTCTAGCACACGGCAGCTGTTCTTCAGCACGCATCTGTAGTGAGGTTCTAACCTATACCCCAGTTATTAAAACACAAACTACTTGACTCCAAAGCAAACACATTGCAAGCATGTACTTCCCAAGCTACAAAGAGCAGAGACACTTGAATGTCAATACAGGTTGTTGTTTTTTTTTTTTTTCAAGAGGCTGATAATTAAAAAAAAGGTATCTGCAGCTTTTAATGATTCTATTCATTTTTAGCTGAAGGACAGAGAATATTTTTTTTTTTTTTACTGACTGGAAACTGCTTCCCAGAAATAGTATTTTTGCTATTTTAAGAGAGTCATTAATCTGCTCCCTAGCTCGAATGACTGAAATTGATTTGTATTTTCAGCTAAAGTGCATCATCAGAGCTGTTATACTTTTCATCTGTTCAACAAGCCCATTAAAATTACTCAATCCACAAAAAGTTGCGTGGTAGCTGCAGGTAAGATCCTCCACATACGGCAGGCCAGACCTTGCCTGCTGTGTACATCTGAGCAGCCGCGCTGAAACCACTGGGGTCACTCATGCTTTTGGGGCAAACAGCACTGATGCGGTGCTTCAACACAGTCCACTTCTGTGGACTGTGCATAAAAGAAGCAAGTGTTCTGCGATACCTGGGACAGAAGAGTAATTGTCAACTGAAACTGAAAGGAGCACAAGCTAGGGTACGAATCAATGAAAAATGTGATACATGCCAAAGAACAAAAAACTCAAGAAAATAATTACTGAGAGAAATAGGAGGTATATCAATAAAAAGTGAAAGATGAAAAAGGCTGTTCAAGATCAAGGTACGTTAAGTTTCTCTAAGTCATCACCAGAATTACAGCAGCGAGAAGAACCTCTACAATTCACTGATCAAAGTGACAGACTGCCCACTGCCGAGCTAAAGCCAGATGAGGGATGGAAATAAGCTCTTGTGCAGACGAATAAATGGCTGCAATGTGCTGAACGAACAGGTGACACCATTTTTTAACAAATCTGAGATGAATGGAAGCCGGATCACTTCTAATAGGAGAACTGAAGAAAACTTCAAAAGGAGGTGAAGAACTGAAGTTCAGAGATATTGATGAGATCCGCACTAAAATGCTGAGGGAGGATGCTTCTGAAACACTGCTGAAGATAATACAATAGAAAATGAACCAAAATTGCTATCAAAGAGGAGGAGAGCTACCAGCGTGAAATTGCTAAGGTAGGGCAAGCTCCCTCAATGTGAAAAACGGAGTGGACTCATGCTATTTTTACCCAGAAAACCATAATATTTTTTTCTTCAAAATCTTCTGTTTAATAATTTTGAAAAAATCATACAGAATGGTAGCTGGCACTAACAGAACCTTGAAAGCTCTGCACTCAAAATCAAGCGTACTACAGGAATGCTCACCAATGCATAGGATAGAAGAGACACTTCCAAAAACTAGCAAGTGTATGCAGTTGCCCTCAAAGTTAGGAACATACCAGTGCCTATGGGAAAGACAGTCTGCTGACATTCTGCAGTATGCTGTGAATCCAATAGCAAGGGTCCCCAAGCGTTGCCATGAGGGCCAGCCTATTACGTGACTGTACCTGTATTTGATTTTGGAACAATACAGAGAGGGAAAAACTGAGGTAATTTTGGGTCCTCAGTATCTTTGTGTGCTTACGCAGTTGGGATCTTGGAATTCCTTAGGAAAAGGAGAGAAATTACATGTATGAACTAGCCTCTAGAAAATCCTAGAGATCTCTGAAGAGTATGGTTAGGAGAAGGGAGGAGTAACCGCTCGGGGGGATTGAGTGCTTTGTGTTCCTCAGGGCTGCAAACCACTTTGTTCAGAAGGCATGATCTCTTTGAAACAGCCTCCGAGGGGAGCCCCGTGGACCCTCCCAACCCACAGCAAGCTTTCAGCTGTGCAGTGACCTGTTACATCACTCCAAAGCCCTAGACGGTTCACTTCGTTCTATCTAATCTTGCCTCCTCTTTTGTTTCATCTGTACAGATGATAGCCTTGCCATATAGCATTCAAAGCTACACAAAAGCATTTATTCTGTGTTAGGACTTCTTTTCCATTTAAGGCTTTCATTCTGCAAAGAGCAATATGCATAATTTCATAAGGGGAAATGAATGCATTAATTTTGCCTTCACAGACTCTAGCCCTTCCTCTTTAGTTGTCAAGTGATCCCAATCTGAAAACCTGCCAAGACATTGCAATATAAATGCTTCATTGGTTTTGTCAACCAGATAAGAAAACAACTATTTTCAAACAATCAGTATGTTTAAATTAAGCCTGCAACAGTATCTAACAGTATTAAGGAGGAAGAAACAAATGACGTTTTTGTATGATTAAACTGAAAGGAAAGATGTGTAACACCTATTTAAAAACCCCTAGATTCCCTGACACAAGAACTAAATCACAAATCTGGCCCCCAATATCCATGCAGGATCAGTGGTCCGCCTGTATCACAGAGGCAGCAGCTGGGGTTCACACCGGGGTTTCAGCCAGCAGGGTAACAGTAGGCAGGTCCGTCATTTTTCTAAGTGAAAAAGATGCTTTCATTGCCAGGAGAATATCAGACTGTCTTTCGTACTGCTATACCAAATCTTCAGGTCTGATTGATATAACTTTAGAGGTATATCGCAAATGCTTTGTAAGCATTGAGGACCACACAGCAAGGGCAAAAATCACTGTGTTTGTAGAGCTCTTACGTCAGGTGATAACTTTTAAGGGGTTTGTTACAGGTATTTCTCCTTTTTTTAAGACTCAAATACTTGTTTTCATTACTTGCAGTGCTGACTCAAGTTATTTCATACCCAGCCATCTAGCTCATTTTTGCTTTCATTCTCTCATGAAAACAGAAGGGCAACCTAAGGGAGCACCAGCTTGCATTAATTGGTCCTATCAATACCATGGTAATGTCTCATTTCGTAATTATTTCATGTATCGTGGTACTGAGTGGGATACAATCATCCAAAATTGTGTGATAATGTTCTGACACATTGTACGTGCTTGTTGCTGCAGACGTGACAGATTACTGATTTGATCCAAAAATCCAGTAAAGAGAAAAGAAAACTTGAAAGACGCTGGTAGCACAAGCAGCTGAATGGTTATAAGCGTCTCACTCTTCTAAGTAAAGTGAAAAATCTCACTAGGGATAGGCCTAATTGTTTTCCAAACTGATGAAGATATAAATAGGAAAGCAAAGGCAACACAATATTACTGATGATGACAGAAGGTTTACAGGACTTAGGAGTAGGGATACAGCAATACTGCAACATCTTGGTGTTCACACTCAGTTATTAAAAAACACAACTAGGTCACATATGAAAGCATTATCTTGCCTCTTTAAAGGATATTATTAGTTTACTTCCATGTTATTATTTTTCCTCTCATAAGTAAGACAAATCACTGGTTGTATGGATATCATTATTCTTTACTGCAGTTCTGGGTTTTGCTAAAGGGGACTAGAGGGAGTGCTGTGTCGTAGTTCCTCCCGGTAGCACGGAGCAGTATTGCACTGAGGTGCTGCAGGGCGCGACGCTGCCCTGTCCGCACAGCACTCCTCCTTGAGCAAGTCAGCTGTGTTCCTCTGAGAGTGTGTTTGTAGCCGTGGGGTTTGCAGGGAAGTGATGTTCAAGATCACTACTCCAGAGACACGTGCACAAATGAGGGACAGGATTCTCCCTGCCCTATTCCTTCAGGTCTCCCACTAACAGAGTTACTGTTTCTCAGCTGGGTTAGGGGGGTTTTCCTCCATATCTGTGAAACCACTCCTATGCTGTCTGTCTAATGGTTCATGTTCAGCTTAGGCAGGAAAGAAGGTCTCCCCGACTCAGTGTGGTGTGCACATCTTCACCTCTCTAATTCTGATAACAAATGTGGTGGTGTCTTGACAAAACAGGAAGTTTTAAAAACTAAAAGAGGCAACACAAAGAAAACAAAAGCTTCACGCCACATTATTCCAGAAAGTCTGGAAAACTCTCAGGTTTTTTGAGCAGTATTTCCTGATCTTTTTTCCTGGTTTGTGGACTGTGTGGCTAAATATGGACCTTTGTTTGCTGCCACAGTTAGCATATTTTGTTCAAATATAATTATGATAAAATAGTTTGCAGACCAAGACCTGAGATCAGAAACTCAGCAACAGAGCTTATAATGTGTTTCATGAGGTGTCAGATGGCCTGCAATGGAGCATTTGGAGTGGAATTCAAATAGACCTAAGGTTGTAAGAGTTATTTGACAGTGAGTTAATGAGAACACTCCTTTATGAAGTGAAGGACTACACACTGCTTTTATTGAACCATAGCTTTTTTGAAAAGCGTTTACTATGGAAACCAAGTTCTGTGAAAAGATGCAGAATACAAGGGAAACCACAGGTATGGCGTCTGAACCGGCTTTCTGACCAGGGAAAGAAGAATTTTAAAGCCTGGTGGTAGGGGGTGATTGGATAGGAAGATAAAAATCCCTGTTCAACAAAAGCAATGTCTGGTATCCTATCTTGAAGACTGCAGTTTTTAGTGATAAAGAGCAAACTGTTACACTCCTCCTCTATATGCATTTCCCTGGCCCGAGAATATTTCATTAAAGCAGATTTTTAAAAAGACAGCCATTTCGCGTGGCTTTTCACTCATCATAGGCAATTGTAAGCGCAACTGATCATTCACCTACCTGACCTGCCTATAGAGAAGTGCTGGAAACAACAGCAGAGAGACTAAAATGTATCAGGTCCAGCTAGGAAGGTCTGGACCAGCCATTGGACAAGGACAGTAGAAACTCTGCTGTGAAGTGGTACAGACCTGGTGTGAGCTCAGGAAAGGTTCACAAAGCAAGAAGCCTTTCACCTCTGAGAAATCAAAACTTACAGATAAAACTCCCATGTTCTAATCAATGTTTTAAATCCTAGTGCATCAGAACATGGATACATGGGCTCTAACTAAATGCTCTGCTCCTCAGCTAACACTGTTTGTGTACCTGCAATGTGTTTCCACGCACACACCTGGAAAGTGTTAATTTCCTTTGTTCTCTGTGTCTGCAAAACCAGCTTCATACAAAAGGTTCAATAGTTATAAGGTTACAAAGGTGCATTATCCATAAGTACAGTGTTAAAATAAGCCTTTTATGAAGGAGGAGAGGGGGAAAAGAAAAGCTCACTTAAGAGAAACAGTCTATTTGGTTTGTTCACCAGAACTAGATGAAAACTTCTTGTCAACCAGGTGAGTTGAAAATGTTTTGTGCCCATACCCCAAAGATGCACAGGGAATGGAGACGAACAGAACCACGTGTTCTATCTTCAAATCACACCTATTATCTAATATACCAGTAGAAACATTCCCCCCACAATAGTACACATCTGCCTCAAAAGCTGTTTATTTGGCAGACTTGATGTATACTTCATTTAAGCATTAAGTGGCATATCACCCTACTTGCAATGATTCGGGGAAAAAACCAGACCCATCTTTTGTCCACTTTGTAAGCATAGCAAAAATGAAGCACGGGACGGCATTGTCTTGAAGACTTTACGCAGCTTTAGAATCACAGACCGTTTACATGGATAACACAGACTATGGTGTTTGTCCTGCATTATAACACTGTTAAGTGAAGACAACTGGATTCTATTCTACCAAGAACATCAATCAATAGAGCTGCCAACTAAATTCAAATAAAGAAAACAGTTACCGTTGAAAACATCAAAAGTCAAAGGAAAGGCAGAATTGGATGTAGCTAGATCACAGTTTGTGTTTAAAAAGTTAAAAAATAATCAGCATGACTTTCAAATTGAATCCACTAAATGTGGAAATATGGAAAAGTAAAATGTGGCACTTTGATTTGTCAAAGAGAACAACGTCTCCTTCAGTAACGTTAGTAATTCCCACCTTCACTAGGTCAGGAGAAAGTAAATGGTACTTTCTGGACAACTGTTTGGTACCTGGTATTACTGCAAAACAAGCCTGCCAGCTGTCCATGTAGTTCAGAAACTATTTCCTCTTGCATAGATTCGCAGAAGACGACATTGTGCATTCAGAAGCAATTATTTCAGATTACTTCTAAAACAAGCTGCACCATAGTCCTAGAACTTCAGGTGTTTGGATCTTCACCTGTACATTCTGGAGGAGGGCTCTCAAATGCATTTGGCAAGCAGTACTGATAATCACATGCTAGTTTGACTACCCTAGTGAAGAACTGCCCAAAACACTTATGGGCAAGCTGTTTTGCAAAGAGCCACGCTGTGGGAGCACGTAAAGGATTATGTTAAAAATACTCCATTTAGCTTGCAGCTTAAGCAGGGAGCAAACCAAAACACAAAACACTTCTATACACAAAGAAGCTAGTAGGGACCTTCAAATATTTCACTCTTGTGGCTTCTCTTTGGGTCAGAAATGACCATGGTGCCAAAAGCACAGCACATGAATGATTACCCAGTCCTATTTATAAGTCCCATATGCCAAAGAGAAGACTTACCAGAAACTCTGCCACTTTCCATTTACAAAGAATACAAAGATTGCTGAAATGATTACCCGAGTAGCAGTATTGCACATCTGCAGGAACATAGGAAAATAGGTAAATCTGCATTATTGTCAGGTTTTTAAAATACCTATAGGCAAATTTGTAGTTTGTCTGTGGCTACATTTGGTGCAGCTGGCATGATCCATTCTATGCATATTTACTGGGTATAACGTTACTATATTTACATTACTAGTGTATCCAAATATATTTTTGGGAGGGTAAAAATCTGAGGGAGTGGTGACTGTGTCAGGATCCCACACACTAGATTTCCATTTAGAATAGGTTTCCCAAGGCATCTAATTTCACTTGCAGCACTGTACGGCTGGGATTTCTCAATGTCTAATCGATGGAAAACATTATGTCTGCGTTTTAATCCAATTCCTAAAAGGCATTCTCTTTATATGGTTATGGGTTATTTAGCTGGCTGTGTCAGCAGACTTTTTAGTATTGCCATACCAAAGAAATCATGCTAGATTTTCCATAATGGGCACAAATTTCTGTGGCCGCTGGGTATTGACTTTTTTAACTATCAACAATATGCCCCAAAAATAAACTCTTAGGAGACACAAAATATTTGGAACGTCAAATACTAGAAATGCAGTTCCAAAAAGGTCTGTATGGATCAAAAGATATCCTTGAGTTAAGACTGAGACCTGCAGGAATGAGGGAAAAGAAAAACAAAATAACAGGAAATCTATTGCTCACTTTGACACAATAAGGTATGGGAAATATCTGAAAAGAAGCCTCATTTGTTAACACTGAGTCCACGTGTTAGGTAGGTGTATCAGGAAGAAGCATTTTGCTAGAAGAAATAGCAGAAGGCTTTTTTAAATTTATGAGGATCACATTAGCTCCTGATCTATCTTCATTATAATTGCCCTTTACAGTAGGAGTTACTTTGCCTCTGAACCATCAGATCGGAATCTGATTCTGCAGGCATGTGATTAGAAGCCCAGGGAGAGGCACCTGCTTTGTTATCATCTTCTTTCCAACTAAGACCAGCAGAATGGACACAAGGGAGATAAATTTCTATGCAGAACTAGAATACAGCTGTCATTCCTCTGCTCTGTAAAATAGATCACTTAGTCTGAATTTGGATCACAAAAAGGATTACTGAGAAAAATTGTTGATGAATTTAAAGAAAGAAACAATAACGAATAAAAAATGTGACCAGAAAAAGAAGTGGATATCATTATCACCAGTTTCATTTGCAGTTAAAAACTCATCTCTTTGGGGTGTACTAGGCTCCAACCTATTGGCAGGGCCAGTGTACAGTTCAGAAGGAGCTGTGAAGTTTAGATGCTCAGCACGCTATTCAGCAGCTCAGTGATCCATCCAGACCTGCTGTTCTGATTAAGGCCCATCCACACTAAAAGAGATGAAAGAACACTTCACCCACAGTGTTCCAATTGCTGTTTAATTCTAGAGTGGCAACAAGCACCTTACTCAAAAATTACAGGCCCCAAACCCAACAAACTTATTGTGTAAGTGGGGAAAAAAAATATTTACGTATGATTTCTGAAAACAAATTTACCAATTCCAGTTTAATATTCACACTGCTCCCAGACTGTATAATTTTAAAACCGAGCTGTTACAACTAGTGCCTTATGTTAAATAAACACGGGTTATATATATCGTTTGTAAGCTAACAGTTCAGATATGTGTATTTGTAATACACATGTACTAATCACATGAAGACAAGGGCACCAGATCCTACTACCATCACTGTGAATAGCTCCTATTAACTGTGCGCGTAATAGCAGCACATTCTCCCTATTTTCAGTACTCGCCACACTGAAAGCTCTGAAGAATTACTGCTCAGGGAAATTTGGGATTCATTAACAAAGGGTGTCTGAAAATGCGTACTCCAGGAAGGAAGAACTACGTGAAACTGCCATCTCCCGCTGAAACTACAGTGTAGACAAAATTCAATTAAACCCATGTAAACAAAGTTGCAGACACGAGAACAAAACCAATGATGCTTTGCCACAGAAAGAACAGCTCCTTTGGGAAAAGATTAAATCAATATACTTAACATTTATATTCCAGAGGACTGCCAAATCACCTCACTTTGGCAAAGACACTCATGTAAACAATCATCAATTAAGTTAAAAATCTGGGAGAGAAATCTAGTTGAATTCCTTCTGGGAAGGACTCTTGCAGATATAAATCAACCAGCAGTGGAGGAGGAGAACATAGTAACAATTCCTATAAATTCAAGGTTTATAATTCTTCAGACAACTCCAACCAAGTCTATGCAGACCTTAAAAGCCAGTATCACATGTGAATATTCAGGCAAGTCCTAAACTCGCTTATACATGTAATACAAATAGCACCTCTACCTGCCTACCAACAAGGTATCAGCTGGAAGGCCAAGAAAACAATCGAAGCTGCTGTGACACACCAAGTCTGAGAAGCCTACGACTGCTGCACTAGAAAGGTGACTCGCCCATTTCAGCGACAGACAAAACAGGTCAGGTACGTACAGGCGCACTTGCATGCCAGTAACAACATCCAGCTAAGGGCCAGCAAATGATAGGTGAAAATGATAACTTTTTAAACCCTTTGACTGCCCCGAAGGACATATGGTTCCATCAGAATACCATTATACAAATTCTGCTACCCCAAACTAGCCACGCAGCTATTTTTTACACAGCACCGAACAGTGCAATTTAGATATACCAGTAGTTTTAATTTAAAAAGCAGATAATTGAAACCCACTGCATAGTTTCAGCTGACTGGGAGACTGGCACATCAGAACGGAGCATATTGCCCTGGTACATCTACAGTTCCATATTCCACTCATCAGAACTTAGTCTTACGGCAATTGATGGAAGTCTTTCCACAGATTTAAGTATGCTGCAAATGAAAAAATATCCCTGACCTGAAGAGTTGCCCCTTTAAGCTGTTAATGACTTAGTCACTCACCAAGAAAACTAATAAGCACTATGGTAGAGACAATAAGAGGGTGACAAGTTTGCTTCTGCATGAAGTTGGGTAGTTCGATGTTTCAATCTTCCCAACCTTTAAATTTTTTTCAGTGTAATTCTTCTAAAGAAATGGTCGTTATGATCTGAAGAGTTTATGAAAAAGTCTCCTTTCTGATCTCTCCTGTCAGCCGCAGGACACATGGCAGTAAAGCTGGCAGAAGGCAGCTTCTGGGCATACTGTATCAAGAACGAAAGCAAGCCCTTCCAGCTGCTATGGTATTGCTGTCATCGGTCTGATGGACAGTATTATTTCAGGCTGCCTGTCAGCTTTCCAGAAAGGTTTGCCTTGTAAGGGTGCCACACCAGAAATCCCATTTTGTCCCTTGTCCAGCTGTTAAACTGCAGGAGGTACTGCTTTCTGCACAGCAGAAGGGCAATAGCCATTCTTTCCACTTCGCCTTAGCAGCAGCCTTGGGAGTGCACCAGGCAGTGTGGAGAAGCTCTGGCAACTTCAGAGATCTACATTTCGGCTGAGAAAGATCTCCAGGCACCCACTGAATTTCCAAGTGCCTCTTTCCTCCTAGGTAGCATGAGCCTGGAGATGACCACACATACCGTAGGGAGGCATTTAAGAGCTGATCATCACTGTATACTGTCTTACAGAGTAGTTATATGTCCTGTCACATTTAATCTGGCAATGCTGACTCCTGGTGGAGATTTATTTACCGGAGTCGAAACACGGGTTCTAAAGGTCATCTTAAAATAGATCGGCAGAGGGCCTGGGAAGGAAGGGCATTAGAGCTCAAAAGCAGGAGAGCAAGTTTTCTCCATTCAGGGACTTCTTGAAGAACACCTCTCATTTTGGCTCCCTATCTTCATCGGTCAAGGTCTGTCAGATCACAAGTCAGGAGAGCATCAGCAAAGAACCATGCTTTTCCAAGATCCTTAGGGAAATAACATCACCTCCTATTCTAATTCCATCACTTGCCGAGGATGACATGCAAAAAAAAAAAGCTTATGTAGTTTTGGATGAACAAGGGCCACAAGCATGGTGGAGGTACACGCTTTGACAGGCTCACTGCATTTTGGGGGGGTTGGGTATTTCTCCACATTTACCTAGACTATTATAGAAAAAATAGGACTTTGCATTAAGATTTTCCCTCCAAACATGCTCTGAATGGAATGTCCAGAGCTGTGTTTCCTCATTCACCTACCACATGCGGTGAGCTCTTGGCACACACAACTAGCCCATGTACTCAATACACCCGCTTATGCAAATACAGCCATGGCAGGTGTCTTCAACTATCACGTCCCAGTCTCTCACTACAAACCCTTAAGAAGTCACACCTTACCCTGGCACTGTTGTTTTGATACCTCCAATTTACAGCTAGTGGACATGAGACAGCTGGAATTTAGATATGCCCTTGCCCAAGTCAGAGGAAAGTTTATGGCCAAATATGTTCTCGTTAGCTTTCTGGCAGAGGTACTGGAACTATTGCTGGCCTGTACGTGCCTGTATTAGCAAATGGTGTGCATAATGTTCCTACCACATCTCTAGCTGGGAGCTTTTCTGGCTATGACTTCTGCCATTTTGAGATTAATCATGTCTTTGAAAGATTAAGGTGGGAATTTTCAAAGTCTAAGGAAGACAGGTGCTCAGATCATAATGGAAGTCAGTGAGTTTCTGAAATTCTACCTTAATTACTTTGGTTCCAGTTCAAACAGTACAATTATAAAAAGTCACGTCATGTTCAGAATATCAGAAACCACATTACTCACTCGAATTTTGCAATTTCTAAGTGATGAATACTTTGGCTAACAAGCCAGAAACCTCCAGACCCCATTTCCTTTCTGTGTGTCAGCCAGGTTAACACAACACAGAATAGAAAGAATTTATTGCCTGGCTCTCTGTTCATCTTCAATAGTTCCTGTCACTGAGTCATTTGCCTCTACTGTTATGACTTTACACAACACCAATCTCATAATGACCCAGCACTGGCTTAAAAAACACAGATGCGCTACATCTCTGAAACGGCAGTTTTGGAGAGGCTGTCAGGAAAAGGAAATACATTGATGTTCTTCAGCTCAACTGCAGTGTTACTTATCTTTTTTTTGGTGCGTGCTGGCCATTAAACTTCATTGTGACAGATTCGCATTTCTGAGGTGCACAGTACCACTTGGCTAGAAAACGCAGCTCTTCAATACAGATGGTGAGACCAGCAGTTGTAGGGCTAGGACAGTTGCTTTTTCTCTCAGTGCTGACATCCCATAAACTGATGCATCAAGGATCAATCCACTCCTCCCTCTGAAGGTTAGGTTTGGCACAGTTTTGTTAGGGAAGAAAGGGCTAAGTCTTGCAGAGAGATAATAAAAGCAGGCACAGCAAAGCAGTGATCATTCTGCCTGCAGAATCCGCCGTCTCTGGGAAGGTGCACAGTAACACACAAGAAAGTAAAGATGTTTAGGATGGGTCTGGGAGAAAGGAAGGATCCTCTTCTGCTCAAATCTCTTTCTGCTGAGGAAACTTCTCTTCCCTCTTTAACAGCCCTCCTCTTGTCACTTAACAAGCAGAAAAACTGATTGAGGAAGAACAGTAACAATGCAGGAGCTATCTGAAGAGGAGACGAGGGTGGTATTTAGACAAACCACAAGTTCTCATTCTCGTTATCTCCTCACCAAATGAAGTCTTCTTACCCACCTGTGCATTGTTCTCATCCAGCTGCCCTACTTCTGTTTGTTATGTAGCATTCATTAACTGGTTCTAGGGATAGCAATTGAGAGTGAGTAATTATCTCCCTAGCAGAAAGAATAAGGGTCAGATTCTTAAAGGTGACTGCTGAAAGTTTTAAAAAATAGAAATGAAAACACAATCAGGCCTATTTTGCCACTTGGTGCTGCAGAAAGAATGTCTAGATTTAAAGAAAGAGATATACTTTACTTATACTCTAAAAATTTTGCACCGCCAAAGTACTTCTTGATGGGACGCTCAGATCGCAAAGGCTCTGTGCTGTCAGCTCTCCCTAGTTGCAGTGGTGAATCATAAAGGCCCACTGTGGCCTGCTAAGGAAAGTGGGGGGACAAGGGTAAACAAAGATGCAGCAGGCTAGGAGAAAGGGGGCAACTTTCATGAAGTGATAAGCAATCCCTATTCAGAAAGTCTTCAACAAACTTGGCAAAGGTCTCCTTTGCAGCAGTGAATGTTTCAGATACTTGATATTTTATTTCGTTACAAACCATGCTCTTACCTTGCCCTGAGACTCCTTCCTAAACACCAGAGTGCTTCTTTTGGCACTAACGGGGCCTGCCCTTCTGCATGGAAAATATTTTTCTTAATAATAATTATAAATATCTCTATGCTTTATACATTATATAAAGAATGCTTTATACATTATATAAATAATGTAAAGAATAATGTAAAAGGCTTTCAAACAAATAAGAAAGGGAAGAGAGGCTTTCCAAACTGAAGTTTGTCTCATGAAGCAGCTATTACTAAGGACAAGCCTGGATTTCATGAGGGAAGGACAGACGGGGGGAAGGCAGCACATTTAATAAGTAACTTATTAAGTTGTATAGCAAGAGAGAGAGAAACAAACTTGCAAAGTGTGAGCAATGCAGTAGAAAAACACTTTCTGATTGGAAATTATTAGTCTTATAAAAAAATGTTAAGCAGCAGCAGCATCAATCAACATTACTTACTCCCACTCCCAGCAGTCTGAATTAAAGCTCTATCTAAAAGCAGTACATTCGCTAGAGCCAGGATACCTACACAATACAAACTCGCTAACAGAAAGCAAAGCAGTTACATTGATGTGTCAGCAGGGGCTACTTCGTCTCACAGAAATTTAAATTAGCCAACAGTGCCAAAAGTTTGCCTATTTACAGACGTTGCCAGCAGCAAAAACGAAAAATACAGAACATACTCAGGAAACAAGCAGTACCCAGTTGGTCTATTTAACAACTGACCAGGCACCTCTCAGATGGGGGTACGTAGCCTAGCGGACTGCCACAAACCAAGAAGCAGGGCAAGTTCTGATCTGAACACACGGTGCTGGCTGAAACTGGGGTATTAGTGGGACCACTAAACAGCACTAGACCAGGAGTCTCGGGAAAGAGGAAAACTGCTTCCGATGGTAGCTGACAGAATTCGCTTGGCCTTACCGACTTAACTGTGCCAGAGTTAAAGCTCACCTGCTGCTCGGGCTGTGGGACAGCAAGTGCTAGAGCAGTAGAAGCAGATGAGCTCTGAGGCCATGGATCAATGTGTACCCTCAGCACACAGCAGTAATGCAATCCTCAACTTCTGCTTGCAGGACAGCTTTTGAGGCAGTTTAACTAACCACTCCCTTAATGCACAATGGGAAAAAAATAATTAAGCAGTCAGAATTGCTGACCAGGGCTAATTAGGCTGATTTTGCTGGAAGAGGGCTAGGGCACATGTCCCAGCTGGAGCTGGGCAACGCTTTGTATCGCTTTACTTCCTGTATGTCCTGATTCTCCTATAGACGACTGTGCTTCTCTGTCTTGTTCAGATTTTGACATTAAAAACTGCGAAGTACTTGGCTTCGATGGTAATGACGGAACTCTAGACAGGGTTACACAGGTGTACAGATTCTGATAACAGTTTGGCATTTGCCATTCTTCAACATGCAACCAACATGCTCCCAAAAGACACACTGATCCTTACTGGCAGGTATGTTCCCTTTGAGACACTGTAGGTTTTTGCTTTTTTGGGGTGGTTTGTTTTTGTTTATTTATTTTTTATGGAATTTGTTTCTGTATGCTGAGAAATGTGCATGAAAGGTCATGTTTGGAAAACCCCGTTATCAGTTACCCTTGCTTAGTTACAGACAGCAACAACTAAGCTGATACCAAGACTGATCAAGTTATTACAAAATATCTTCTCATTTATACCTAATTTGACTACTTTTTTTTAATAGTATCAAGTCCCTTAAATGAATCCTTTCAATTATTAATGTGAAATATGAGTTGGAAAGTAAATTTAAACACTAAGTGGGACCTACTTTAACCTCTTCGCAATGAGTACTCACCTCAGCTATGGCTCTCGTATTGGAAGCCAATCAAATCAGTTTTGAAATGGACTAAACACACCATGGGCCAATCAGGAATGAAATAAAATATTAATGAAAATTTCAGAACACTGTGAAAACTCTTGGCAACAATTTTACTTATTAGTGCCCCAGAGATTCGCCGTATGTGTTGATTATTTTTCCATTTGCCCATGATGGCAATTTTTATATTTCATTTTTAAAGATTTAATTTGAAAACTACGATCTTTGAATCAGCAATCACCCACTGAAGAGTTGAAAAGCAAACAAGTCAGACCCAGGCTCTTGTCCCTCTGTAATGCCTCTTTTACCTCTGTACTAGCGGTAGAGAACTAATCTAGCAATCTTTTCTCTGGTGGATGAAAAACAAGCGCATATGTGTGCCAGTACGGCTAAGTGATTATTAGAAGCAGACGTGGTGATGTTCCTCCTCAAAGTGAAAACAGGTTTTATTTAGCGTGGTTTTCATTATAGTCTTTTTCAGGGAAAAAATATCTCTGTTTCAGCTCATCCTGGAAATCATACTTGTTTCCAGCTAACAGAACTACAGATTGGCATTGGCATTCAGAAAGACAGAGCTCTGAGCTGACAGGTCCAAGTGCAGGATAGTGGTTTATAATGTTTATTGGTAAGCAAACCTGTGTTTACTAAGCTAAGCTGGGATTCTTTCCCCCAGAAATAAATACAGTTGCAGCAGGTAATTGTTAGCGTCATCCAAGTTCTTTTGGAATTGCTAATACTCTATAACAAAAAAAAATCCCATTGCCCATGTGTTACTCAGCCTGCTGGCTAGGGACCATGGCAAGGCACAGGAGAGCGGCCTATGAAAGCATTACCAAAAAAAGTACTAATAGTAAAAGTAACATAAATACACACTTCATAGAAAGTGGAATATGTGTCTATTCCAAAGCACAACTGGGAATGGATTTGCAACCACTAGCAGTGGCCTACAAAGGAATTTTTTGTTGCTGGCATTTTAAATTAAAATCTTTGTTCATATAACAAAAAGATTTTGCAATGCAGCTGTTTACCTAGATGATTTATACTTCACCACTTCCCTCTTCAACTGCCAAATTATACTGAAATGTGAAGGAATTCTGGATTTTTTTTTCCCCTGAGGATTACATGGTAGCTGGCTAAAAGAGATTCAGAAAGACTTCACTAAGGAGTTAAAAACCTCCAATAACATAATGGTTAAAATTCTATGGGATGAAAAATCTTACTATTTCTGGTGCACGTGAGTCAAGGAAGGATGGGCCGTCTGTACAGGGGACAACAGGAGTGTTCCCTGGGTTATAGCCAGCTCGTAATTCATAGAGTAGTAGTATCAGCCAAAGTTAATTTTTTTTTTTGATTAATCATCTGCCAGAGCTGGAGAGTTTGTGGCTAATTGTTCCATTCTTGACTGCAGAATGAATTAGAATGTGCGTTCCTAAGCCAGGAAGGGAAAACATAAAGCAAACCCATGAGCACATAATGAATAGCTCAGTTTAGTTACGTCCTTTGCTCTTCTGTTCATAAAGACGTGGTGAAAATTCATTGCTCCAAGGAACAGCAAGCATAAGCGACAGATGTTAAAATCCTACCCTGTGTGCTCACAGGTGACTGGACCCATGTTGGACAGCTTGGTTCATGGAATAACAGGTTTGAGCAAGGAAGAAAGAGGAGCAAGAATCACATTAGAAGGTTAACTCAGACTTAAGTAACTGACTGAGGCAGCAGGTGTCCGAGGAATGATGAATGGGCAGCAATATAAAACAGACACCTTTCATTACAGGTGGATGAAAAATACTGTTTAAAAGGAGATTACAGAGTAGTTCTTGTGGCTCTATCTCTATGCTAGCAATGTAAATTAAAGGTCTGTCGGTACTGGCTTAGCTAAGTGAAGGAGAGAAAAAACAAAATTCTCTGTTGCCCCAGCCATCATCGTTAGTGCCTTTCCAGCCCAGTCACACGTCTGGTGTGAGGGGTTTGTTAATTTTTAAATTCTATGAAAAGAGATAGAACATTAAAAATGCAAATGTAAAGAAACAAAACCACATACTACCACAATTATGTATGAGCCACAGTAAGGTCATTATCCATGACTCCCTGTCATTCACATTAATAACAACATATCTGCAAAAGAGCATGGAAAAACAAGACAAAAGCTAGATAAATATAGTATATTGAAATTCTGAGGAAAAAAGAGTGATGCATTCTCTGCTTGGGCTTCCCCTTTCCATTGAGAATGAAGACTTGGAGGAAAAGGAAACACCAGTGCCAACAAATAGAACTATTAAAGTAATGACAGAAAAGGACAGCAATGTTCAGATTATACCTTCAAAAGAAATGCCAAAGTTATGATGCCCGAAATGTAAATAGCCAATGCCTAATACTATTAGATGCTTCTGGGGTGAAGAAACAAAGCTGAGTGTAAAGAATGAACTGGCACTGACAGAGAACAAATACAGTGACTCAGAGGAACATGTGTCCTCCCAGAACCCGAGGAGATTCTGGAGCCCCTTTTCTACACAACACTATAAAAGAAGAACGGTAGGAAAATGGGTTTTTAGCTCACTATGAACATATAGATGGATGAAGGCACTAGGGATTTCTGAGCTTGCCAAAGCACCTATGAGACAACTTCAAGGAACCACAGATACACTTATACAGAACCTGGCAGCAAATGACAAATACGTAAGAAAATGTTATCTCATAGGCGCTAATTATCACAGGTGTTAAAGGATTGTATTTTTTTTTTTACAGGTTACTCAACCAAGCAGGACATTGTCAGCACTGTAAGAAATCACACCAAGTTAGTATTTACTAGGGCTGCTTTTGAGTAGCCCAAGGCAGTGAAAGTTTTAGCACAGTGACAAGAAAAGGTTGCATCTGGACATACTAACGAGCAATGTAGCTTTGGCGCCCGAAATCCCTACAAAAACAATACAAGAGAGTGTTAAAAGCTGCATTTCAGTGACCGTTTTCATGACAGGCGGAGAACACAACATCCTCTCTGCCCTCTACCCCAATAAATGTTTTCTCTGTGTATGGTAATCCTACTGATGCTGAATTCCAGCACTTCCTTACACACTGGAATGAACTCCAGGTTCTTACACTGGATATGCTATACAACAGAAATAGAAGAAAAAAATGGAAGATCAGTCTGACCTTCCTTTACAAACTGAAGAATACAGAAAGCATTCTCCAATCATCAGTTATTCTGAACACAGGAAATGCTAAAAGGGGCAAAAATTAACCTTTAGCAATTATTATACAGTGTAATGAAGGAAGATTTCATAGTTACAGAGAATGATGTCCTTTCACAAAGCTATTCACTTTACAATGCATCTGTGCATATGGGTGTCTTCTGGAGAGGAGGAGGAGGCAGCTGTCCCTGAGATGTGACTGAAATGGGCAGCAGTCATGGGGACCACTTCAGAAAGAACATGAGAGCTGAAGGAAAGCAAGGAGACTTGGCACAGGTAGTTTAGCAGAGTTGGTACTACAAACACTACTTTGCTAGAAAATTTCTAGTCCCATTCAGAAATTGCTCTTGCAGCTCATGAGCGTGCGTCTCCAACAGCGGTTTAGTTCAGATCAGGAACATGCTTTTGAAGCAGCCTTCCCTACCACTTCACTATGTTTTGGTTTGCGTCATAGAATGGCCTCAGGAACGCATGAACGGGATTCCTTTCTGATGAAACTAAACTGAAAGACGCACTCCCAGACAATATGTAATTCACTCCAGCTGCATTAAGCTTCATAAGACCAGACTAGATCTACTCTAAAGTCAACAAACAGACCAACCCTGAAGTGGATCCTCTGTGTCAAGTGCTCTACAGTAAAGATCTGCTCCCTTTCGTCTGCACAATTGGGTAAAGTAGACATGCCTTTAGCGTTCCAGACCTCAGTCTTTAAGCTTGAACTTGGTCTATCCCAAGTTCAGCTATGAATAAATTGTAAACATGTAATGAGACGTTTGCTCAGTGTATCAACATTAATAAACCCAGATATTGATACATCTCCAATAAATATTCCTCTGGCTTGTGGGTAAGGCTAAGAATTTATAATTTCTTTCTGTAACACTGTTAATGTAAGAGATAACACACCTATTCTGGAGAAAAAATGGAAAATTATTCTGCTACAATTTGGCAAAAAAAATCACAGTAACAAATAAAGAGCATAAGCAGTACAGAGTTTGAGTGGTGCTGAGCCATGATGTCATAGAGTTTTCATGTTTCCTTTAAAACCAAATGACAGCTCCACAGCAACACACCTGTATTCTGATATGTGGTACAATAATACCTATGACAGTTACACACATAGGTCAACACTCAAAAAAAAAAAAAGAAATTGACAATTGCAACAGAGTTATAGCCAGTCTCTAGCAGTAAGATGAAATGAAAAATGGCTGTTATGCAAGTGTCTATAAACATTCTCTACCTCTTTCAGGTAATCAAACACCCATTTCAGTCACCTAAATCTGAAAGGGATCAATTTACTATCTGTGTTGCGTTTAACAATAAATAACCAGCTCGTGCCCTGAGGTCCAGGATTTCACGAATCATTACACTTGTCACTAGGTGGATGTCTGTCATTAACTATACTTTGAGCTGCTAGGAGACAGGCGTTAAGGACAGAACTGAGAAAGTTATGTGTGAGTTCTGCAATGCGAATGGTGAAGGGAAGAACCCTAGTCTTACACAGATATCCCAGCAGCCACAGGGAAACTGGGCTTTCTCACAGCTCCCAGCGAGACTCCACCTAGGTACAAGCATGGACACATAACCCTCAGAGAGAGCTGGAAAGATGAGCAGGTGCTAGGCAAACGCCGCATAAGGAACTTAGAGCTTCCGCACTACTATAAGTGCTACAACTTTTCCCAACAGTGAGAAATTGTCTTTGTTTTTGGTGCACAGAAGAGAAAACCACAGAATAGAGTCAAAAAGATATTGGAAGTCACTTCCTGTGTGATGTGAAAACCGGATTTAAATCCCATCCATTAGGGATCAAACCAAACCATTTAGTTAATTCCACTGTGAAACTTAAAATTCATTGAAGATAAATGTATGAAAGGCTTTTCTACAACCATGAGAAGAGGAAATGGAGTTGAAACGTGCATGTAAAATATGTGTACAGTTTCCCTATGGAGATAATAAATAAACTAAATTATTTTTCCTAATTATTTGCATAATGTGATAGGATAACATATGCAACTGCACTCACACCTATAAATTACTCCTGAAAATTTTTGCATATGAAACTAATTTTCCAGCCTGTTACAATCTGACCCGTGAACCTGCAGGTACAATTCCCAAATGGCTTGGCAACGCCAAAGCCCTTGCTATAGTCCTTAAGACCCATCAGCTCCAGTAGCATAGGACAGGTACAGTCGTGTTGGATCCATTTCTCCCCGCTTCCTTCCTTTCTAACGCGATTTCTGCAATGCATGAGCTGAGTGATGAAGTTAAATGTGCAAAGACACTTCAAGCTCCACCAGCAACCCTGATATTTATAGTCAGCAGCTCTTTGCAAGCACAAATGACTCTTGCTTTGACACTGATGCCACTTCTTTATCAACTTAAATATTTGAGGGTACTCAGATGAAGGAGTTTCTATTATCTTAATACAAGCCTCAAAAACCGTGCCTAAATTATGACCACCTGCTAACTTCTCCTCCTCCATGTGCGAGACTTCAGACCTCTTCATGTCTGAACATTGACAATCTGACAGTTTTAAGCTTACATCATAAAAGGCTGACACAGTGAATGTGCCAATTTCAAGATGACTGCCATGAAAACAAGCTGTTTGACATTTAATAAGCTTGTGTTTTTGTAGAAATACAATGTGTTGTAGACCGCTTGTTTCCATGAAAACACATGGTTAGAGATGAAATGCAAATACTTTTCTCAACACTAAGAACAAAGAAAAAAATCTGCAAAACATAAACTAAAGATCCAGAAGTTTAGCATTCACATTTATATTAAATAACCAGTGAAGTGTCAAATACAACAGCTAATACAACTATTTTTACCTCTTTTAAAATTAGGAATAAAGATATTTTTAGAAATTTATTTAAAAGCACCGAAGGACACAAGTGCTGTGTTTGATAACTCAAAGTAAAGCGAGCTAACGCACATGCATGGGGGGGTTTGGGAGAACCGTGTTACCCTATTGGCAAACAGTTGGGTAATATCCTAGTTTCTGTCCTTACTGAAGTCAATACCTATGTTGAAGAGAGAAAATCAACTAAATACAGTATGTTGTACCACTGTGGGCACAAAGGAGAAGCTATACCACTTTGCAATGAACAGGATCTTCCGGCTCTAAAAACGAGGGGAGTTTTTCTACTGACTCCAGAAGGTACTCAACTTTCCTCTTTTCTTCATGTCACTTCACCTGTCTTTGATCATCTCTTTGCTCTGCTGGGAAAAGCCTCTTGAGAAAAAATCAAGAGTGCAACAATTAAAGAAGTGAAGGCTTCACACAGAAAGCAAAGCCTTTAAAGAAAAAGAATGGTTTTATGAATATGATATATTTGGAGTTTAGACAGTGTTAGACTTAAATTAGTAGCTGCTGTTACACGCCGTTTCCCACAGGAAGCATCCTCGAAGTGCTTTTTTGAAAGAAGCTAAGCCTTTTTCTCCAATTTTGTAATCTGGGCATGCTTAGTTTGATGCATGTAGGAGTGAGGTGATGAGTTATGATCTCACTGGAAGGCAACAGAAGTTTTAAGAGCTTTAATGGATCAAATACAAAATTTACTATCACTTAGTTCCTGTTGCCTTTTCTTTGCACACAATTTGACCACCTACTTCAGCTGAAGCTTCTGTTTCTCTTCTTACCTAATAGGTGCAAATATATTGAAAAGGCACAGAACATTTAGGTAGTTAGTAAGTACATCCTTTCCTCCCTTTCTGCTTCTCCTTTCCTTTTCCTTCTGCTTCTCTAAAGCTCTAACAGCAAACATAATAGCAATATAACCTTGAAACTATTTCAAAGCAAATGCGTAGCAAGCACATAAAACCCATGAAAGGGGCTGTTCCTTTAACTGTGTTCAGTGATCACAAACTGGAAAACAATAGAAGCTAAAAGCAGAAAAGACTAATTTGAGCTAAAACTACTTAAATAGCCAATTAGAAACTTTTTCTGGATTTATTATCCAGCAATGAACTAACCTAATAAAGGGAATAGTTATTTTTGGGTATGTCACTCAGAACTAGCTTACTGAATTTTTAATTTTTTTTTTTTGGGGGGGGGGAAGGGTTAGCTTTGGGAAAATAACATTTGCACTTTTGAAATTTATCTATTTAGAAATAAAGCCATTTTTTAATGATAAGTGCCTAGGAGAAAGATTTTGCATGGGGATTAGCAAGGAGACAGGAAAGGGAAGAGGGAGAATGGAATGATACAGGTAGTACAAACTTTTGTCGTCCATATTAAAGCCTGTAAACGACTGCACAAATCCCAGCAGTGGGAAGGGTCCTTGTCAAACTAAACTTACTCATTCAACTTCTAACTGCTGAACAGACTTTTGGTTGTCAAAAAGAGCACTCTTAAGTTTGGAGAGAAGCATCATGGAGGCTTACTATGCCAGTGCTACACATACGCCTTCTTGGTTTCGCACCTATCAGAATACAATACCACTTACTAGGCTGGACCCGTAGTCTAACTGCAGATTTAACCCCTGGGTGAAGAAAGCAGTCTACTGCAACACAAGTGAAGAGTTCCTGCCTGGAGTGACTATCATACAACCTTCCACCCCACATCAGTGAAAAGCAGCAAATTAACACCCAGGAAGGTGAATTTTCTTGGCAAACTGGGATTGCCAGGTAGTAGTTTCACAAAGACTACTAGTAAGTTCACAAACTATTTGTTACCAAATAGTTTTTACCACAGAGGTTCTCTGTGTCTCTTTTCTAAAGTTACCAGTTAGAAATGGCCGGCTGTTTTTTAGTGACAACATTGTTCGCTTGTCAAAGATGAAATATTCCAGAGGAATATTGCTTCATCAAGGATGGGATTTTGTACTAAAATCTATTCCCAAAATACCTGACAGTGAGGTGGTAAAGTCATGTTACCAGGACATAGGAACTTAAGGTTGAACTGCCTTGTTTCTAGGACAGCTCTTAAAGTCACGCCACCACCATCCCATGTGAAGGACTACTCACCTTGCTTTGAGTTAACAAGGGGCTTTCTTACCTTCTTCCTGAAAACTGAAGAAAAAACGTGAGACTGTTTCAGTTAAACGTTTCTTGAAATATCAAAAGCTCTGTTTAAGAGAAAAGTTATTTTCAGCCAGCCTTTAGTACCCTTATGTCCTCAAACAGCATGTAAAATTGTCTTTTTGGATGACCCCCTTTCTTCCACTTTTACTTTGAGGAGCGTAACTCTGGAGTAAGCTGGCAATATAAGGAGGGAAAAGGAAAACGGGTCACAATAAAAGAAATGTTAAGAGTTTAAACAGGAAACTTGCCTTATCTGTAGTTGTCTTTGCAGCCAGCAAGTATCACACCTACATATCAGTTAGGTAACAGTAACAAAGATAAGGAACCAGTTCTTCAGACAAACACTGGTGGGAAGGACGGTTATCAACTGATGACTATATCTAAAAGGAAATCACTAAATGGCCTTGGTCCTATACTGGCTTTCTGAAACCAGAGGTTTCCCTACCCCTGTCACATAGAGATTAAATAAAGCCTAATTTGAATTTCCAGAAAACTGCAAGAACGCCGCCACTGTTGTGAGCTGGCTTTTGAAGTCAGTGGTAAACATCTTCAAAAAAAAAAAAAAAGAGAGAAAGGAAATTGCTTTGAGGGTGTGCCTAGTCTGTTTTTCAGCAAGTCACACTGCTACAACTCACAACTGATAGTTTATGTTAACTTTAAACAAGAACCTACCATATACACAGAGGAAGCTAAGCCAGATAATGAAACGGGTTTTGCAACAAAGTCATCATCCTCTTCGTCAAGGCTTCCTGTTCAATTTACTGCTTATATGTTTTACAAGAACTCATGGAAGGTTCAGTTCTACTTCCATTCAAAGAAGAATTTTACTACTAATGGCAGTAAGGTTAAGACAGGAATATTTCTGAAGTCCCCATTGCAATCCCTTAAAACTGTAACTTCTGCTTAGGTGAGATGTATTCCTTTGGTGAACAATGAATCCCAAACCAGACAATACAGTAAGTTAAGGCAGGTGATTGTGTTGGGGTTGAAGACCACATCTAGGTTCTACAACTATAGTGTCTTATACAAGCAAGAGATTAAGTAGCAAAGGATATTCACATTGGAATTCAAAGCTATTCAGCCTGGAGGATGTCTGAATCCTGACACTTTCCCTCTGTGTGTATAAAACATATTTAGAAAAAATTTATTTCAATATTGTGACATTTATTTCAATGTGTGCTAATAAGCACATCTGTATATGCCAAATCATGCATATTTTAACCATGCTTTTATACTGCACCTACAGTTTGTTTAAAGGAAATAATTGTGGCATTACAGAAAAATGGTGGTGGTTTGTTTTACAATACAATGAGAAATTCAACTAGCCCCCTAGGCTAAAATAACACCAGCCCCCTGTTTTCTGAGTCTTTCAGTTTAATGAAGAATTTTGCATAAGCAATTTGTATGTGAGCATTGTTCCTGTAAGCGGATGACCATCTCGTGCAAACTACGAACGCAAACGTAGATGGAATTTATGTACTCAGCAACTCAGACCTAAGTATCTGTCACTACCTTTTGATCCACATAAAACCCAAGAATCGCTTAACTGTAACTCGCACCTGGCAGGATTTCTGAAAAGCTGCCTGCACTGCTCTCCCTGTCTCCTCCTCCCCCCTCCCCACCCCAATTAACCAATACACACAAAGATGTAGCATTTTGTCAAGATACCTCAAAACTATTCAACTGTTACGAAGAAAGAAAAAGAAAGTTGAAAGGCTGTATCCCAAATTCCATCGGGATTCTATTTAATTTTGGGCTAATCTGTTTCTGTTCCTGTTTTTCCACCACTGCAAATTTTAGTTCTTCAGACCGACCCACTCTGTCCTTGAGGCTTTCTGTCCTCACTAGGTAAGCATTAGTTACTATACTTCATCGTGTTAGAGGGAGAAAAATTCTGACTAGCAAAACCATTTTTAAAATAAGAACTTTACAAATACCATCATCATTTGGTCATAAGATGAAGAGCAAGCTATTCAGTATGAGTTAGAGTGACTACCTCGTCTGCTGTAAGGAGGTGCCTTATATGTTGTCTGCAGGAAACTGTGTTTCCTGCTGGGGTCAAAACTTAAATAATTCCATGTTGATATTCTCAGAGAAAGGCTGCCAAAACTTCCAATATTTTTACAGTCCTAATAAGGTTAGTCCATTTCAGGTTCAATAGCTGTTTCAGAATGGTGACTGCACAATTCTAGCAACCCCCTGTCAAATAAATGAGTCTATTAGGAATGATGGAATCAGTCCTTGGTTTCAAAATTCGAGATAATAAAATGAGCTTTTTTTGGTTCAGATACCAACCTTGGAGAAGTCCATATGACTGAGCTTGCTTTAGAGTCATTAATATTCAGCCAACAAAAATATAATATTGTGTTATAAGAAACAATGTTATGAAGTTAAATGAATGTGAGCAGAAAACTCTTAAGGACAGATTCATCTCAATGTGTGAAAAAAAGTAGCAGTGAAACATCCATGGGATTAACCATCTACTTCAGGAAAACACTTGGATTTTTGATCTTTGAACAAATGGGCAACTAGGCCAAAAGATCACATTTTAATCCTAATTTTATATCTAATTTACTCCCCAAATTTTGCTGTACTTGGTAGCAATCCATTCATAGAGACAATGACTTGCCTTTCTGCAAAGACTGAGGTGACTTTAAGAAACTGTTCAAATCAAACTTGCAGAGCCTTGCACAAGTCTTGTTTAGTAAATACAATTATCTCTTAGGAAACTTGCAAAATATGTAGTCACAAGGCTTGCAATGTATTGGTATTTCTCTGAATATATAGTTTGAGCTGCCTAGACTCAGACTATTCAGAGCCAAAATACGCGACCCACTTATTAATTAGAAAGTTATGAGCAGTAACACTTCCTATTTGTTTTCACATTGTTTGCATTAAAATATATCACAAATGCAAAAGCAGATTTGGAGAAGTCTCATCTGTCAGTTTTCTAGTGTGCAAGCCACTCAAAAACTGCAAAAAAAAAAAATTAACTTCATGACTTTGCCAAGAGTAACTTCTCATGCCCTCAGAGTTGGATTAAAGTCTCAGAGTGTGCAAAGTACCACATATTTTGAAGCTTACATTCAGCCCGTAACACAGTTCTCCTCTGTACCCAGTGATCATACCGAAATTGTGGATGGCTGCTCTTACCAAGCTGGAAACATTTACTTCATGTAACAGCTGCTGGAATTCTAAATTCAGGAGACTTGAACAACAACAACAACAAAACAAAGGGAATATGCTTTAAGGGCTGATCAAAGCATGTTTCAGCCAATAGGAATCCTTAAAGCAGCTGCGATAGGATTCGGAGCAGTCCTACACTTTCTCTGTTAGAGTGCTTTGCACAAAGCACAAGGGGTATTCATGACGGTTCAGTAGCTCCAACATCAGACAAATGGCCTTAGGAATTAACAGATAGAAGAGAGAAGCGTACGAAAGGTGTAAGAACAACTTTCTAGGGAATTATACAGGCAGGACTTGGGTATAGGAGAACATCGCACATGTCCCCAATGTATTTACTGCCTACATCCACAAACAGTTTGAATTTATGAGTCACATCCACAAGATCTTAATATCTACCAGCCACACTGATAGAATTCAGGCGTCTCATGTCAGAAACCTTAACGCTCTCTCCCAAGACTTCATCATTCCTTAAAACATGGGCCTCCAAATAATTTTTTAAACATGAAGGAGAATGTCTCTGCCCGTCTTACATGCTTCCACAGGACAGATCAGAAGTGTGAGCAGAACTGGAATTTATTCATTGGTAACCTCTATTAAAATGCATTAGAAGAATGGAAAGGGACAGGACTTACCCCCAGATAAAGACCTGCAAAATTTCAGACAGCTTTTTTTTTTTTTCTTCTGCCTCATTAAATTGAGTTTGCCAAGGTAATCGTAATTTATAAGTATCTGAGCCATAGTCCAACATACACACAAACAGACATATATTTTAATAACGGACGATTAATATTTTGCAAATATTTCTCAGTCTTCATTCGCCAAAATTAATTTTCATCAGTCTGCAGTTTTTTACCTTGCTATAGCTTGCCTGCTACTTTGTTATAAAGGCACAGAAAACCCTATCTTAAGGTATTTACCAGAAAACTCACAGCAAATTAAGTCCATAATTAATGGTTACAGCCAAAAAACCCATGCAGATAGAAGCTGCTCCATATACTCTGAACCACAGAGGAGACCTGACATTAGCTTCAAGTGCAGCTAATAGACAGAGTTCCCCATGGGACTTCCAGGGCAGTGCATTTAATTGCCTGTTCTATCAGCCTCAGACAAAATGAAATGTTCCTTCCAACTGTGCCAAAGGCTTGGGGCCCAGGCACAAGCCAAGCTTTTGGGTAGCTAATAGAACATTAGAGGCACCGGATTTGTCTCACCTCTGAACAGTTATTCTGTGAGGGCATGAAACATGCATTAATAAAATGTTCTCCCAATGCTTCAACCACAGCTGCTTCCACATGGGCAAAGGGCCAGCCTCTCTGACAAATACCGGAACTTTCACAGAGAAAATGTAGCACTGCTACAGACCTACAATGAAGAACCAGAGCATCCACAGATTTCCACCTATATTCACGTCATGAAAGTCACACATTCACTTACAGCATTGCCACTCTGTGTACTTTTTCTCCCAAGCCAGCCAGAAACAGTTTCTGATTTTAAAAATACTCCCCTCCTCACTATTTGGCAATGCCTTCACCTTTGTCCCTGTACTCAGTAACTTGATCACCACAACAAAAAGGAAATATTGATTCTCTCTCAGGCAACAAAAAAAATCACTGACAGTGTTTTGCATAGCAGGGAATAAAACTGATTGATTGAAGATGCTGGCACCTAAACAAAACTTTTTACAGGTATAGCTTCAAAGCGGAATTAAAGATACGTCTAGCATCTGCTGCAGAGGTTTTCTTTGGCTCAAAGAAAAAAAAAAATCAAGTGTAGCAGTAGTTCAGTAAAAGTTTTGAACAAGAGAAAAGCCCTAGATAGTTGTCTTCGGATTCTTCACCAGGGCAAACAGTGCTTCAAGGACAAGTAGGAAAGTAGCTGCTATTTGAGGCAACTTCATTATAAAATCATTTTTAATAAGCAATCTGAACAAAGAGAGGGAGTGCGCTTGCAGAGAAGCCCCCAAGGGATCTTAAGGCTGCCCAGTAAAATTATTAGGAGGTTACACACAGGGGACCAAACAGCTATTTTATTGGCCTCAGGGGACAGGGTTTAGTTTTCACCTGTTCTCTTTAGGCCTTGGTGCTAACAGCAGATTCTGTTAACCATCAGTTTTCTGCAGGCTCCTATTCTGTGAGGGGGAAAAAAGTATTGTTTACTTTAGTTGGCACACAAAACAACATAAGGTGAAGTAGACAATACAATGCACGGTGCAAGTACTAAGTAATTTAAAATCAGATCAGAAAAATAATCACAGTTATTTTCCCTTTAATGCAATTAAGCAAAATAACTAACAAACTTCAAGAAATCTTTACCAGCAGCTATAAATAATATGTGGAAAGTAAAATCAGAGAAAAAAAATCCTGGTCTTGGGTTCTATTAAGCTGCAAACCTTAATATGCATGTAGAGCTTTGGTGAACAAAGTTCTAGGATATTTGGACATCTGAGAAGCTGAAGAGCTGTATCCTGCCCCAAATCAGCCTCTTAGTTTCTGAAAAGTGATGTCCTTTTCTTAGCAAAGACAGGAAGGGCATGGTTGAGGAATGGACCTCTGCTCAGGATAGTATTAAGAACGTGCCTATGCCTGAAGAATAAGACACTCCCTTTTTTTGCTAGTTGTGCTGGAGCAGTAATGAAGATGCAGCAGTAATGAAGAAGCTCCACACAAAGGCTTAGGGGCTTGTCAGGATAATGGGTATCTATTGAGACACTTGAACCTGAACACCTGAACCTTCCAATTGCAGTGTAAACTTGAAACATGAATTGACCACTTAGCTCAAAGGTAACTCTCTAGACCATCAGCTACCACAAGACAAGTGTAGAAACAGAACCAGAGCTTGATGTAGGAGTGAGGGAAGGGACTGGGATAAGTGCTTGGTGTGGGATCTCAGATAGCAGAAGGAACGAGTTTACTTTCAACCTTTGACAACAAAGCTGCCAGCTCTTCAGTGCTTTTATTTAGTGATAAAAAAGAAAAGCACACAGTCCCAACTTAATTTTCCAGCAGAAGCTCAAGTGTCAAAACCTGTGGTAGTTCAGGGAGTAAGCAACAACAAAGTGGTAACATGCTGAAATGTGACAGTCCACACCAAACCTGTCCGGGTACTGAGAAGGTATAACTGCTCTGCCTAATTCTTCCTCAGGAAGCAATGCAAAGTATTCTACACCTGTGTGCTTGAGATGAAGCTGAACTTCCCAACAGCTTAACTGTTGGGATCAGATCAGATTGTTGTGAATGGAGGACAAGGTACACACTTCAAATCCAATTTGCAGCAACCCTTAATGTTGACATCTTGAGTCAGATTGAGGAAAGAATAGCATCAAAGAAGCACAACTAAAAGGTTTCATTACCAATAAGGGAAATCCTTGTGATGAAGGCATGAGAGAACAGGCTGGGCTGGTAGGTCTTTATCTTCAATTTCCCTGAAAAATGAGCTGGTCCCGTATAGGAACTGAGGTACTTGGCTCAGTCAGTCACTGGGACTGCCTAAAGAAACATGGCCTTTCTCTCTAAATGGTGATCCTTTAGTCTAAGTGCATGAAGCAGGCAGTTGTAAAACTGTTCTGGATTCAGCTCACAAAGAGACATCATCCGCACTGTGTTGACAGTGATTTGTAGGTACACTGTCACTGGAAAGTTAAACTCAATGTGCAGCCCCTGGTTTAAAGTAGCACCTGGGTTAATCTAGCCCAGGTGAGAGCACCCCCACAGGTCCCTGCCTCTGGACTGACAAGTATGTGTCAGTACAAGCGAGGGCTCCTGATTGTTTTCTGCTGCAGAACAATGTACCAAGGGATGGTAGGAGCTCTTGCATGGCTTTCTGGAGACATGCACAGAAAACTGTGTGAAAGGAAGACTTGCAAAATATGTACTCTTTGTATCCTAAAAATGTCAACTAAGCAAATAACTGAATACCTGGACCTCTGTGCAGATATGAACTCCAGCTATGTAATCAAACTCCTTTGAAGCTTCTGACAGGCTCATTGCAATTCAAATAGCTAGAGAAAGAAGGTGCCATTACGTTGTGGGTTCATCACAATGTTAGCCTTTTGGGTGCATGCGCAGGAAAGCACCCCTTACTTTGATAAGCAGTCAAGTCAAATTCGTTTAAGAAGGTCAGTGCCCAGAATATAAAAATGATCTGAAGAAAAATAAAGTGGTTTATTTGTGTGATAGTTTGGAGTCACAAGTAGTCTGGTAAAGGCCATCAAACTCGCTGCATGAAGTATGGCAAGATTTAGATTTCAGGTGCCAGAAATTAAATACTGCACACTTCAGAACCCACGTCAGTAGGTACTAAATACCAGGTCCTTTGCAGCCTTCTGCTCCCCAGACTTTCAGATCTTTATTATCACTGATACAATGTCACCTGTCTGAATTTGCAAAAAGCTGAAGCTGTACATCAAAGTTACCATGCGCTTTGAGTACTCTTCTATTCAGAGCATGAAACATGAGAGGAAGAGAGTTGTATTACAAATATTAATGCAAAATAAATGATCTAAAAAGAATCTAAGTGTCAGACCTATCTTTCTTGAGTCAAAAAGGACTGAAACTCCAAAGGTCCCACTTTGTAGGGAAGATGAGATGATAGGACTCAGCCTCTACCACCTGACTTAGCTAGACTAAAGGTTATATAAGGTCATGGTTAACCTAACAAATCGCCATGTCAGCCCAAGAGAGAATAGTTCTACAAATAGACAGAAGGCATGAATTTTTACTTCAAAAGCCTTCTGAGAGAAAAAAATGCATTTTGGGGTGGACAAAATTTACTCCCCGAGTGCTGCTTGGAGGAGTATTACACTCCTTGCTTAAAAATGGCAGGTTTTGTGATGCTCAAACTCTGTTGAAGAGCAGATTGCTAATGAAAAAGAGTATGTGAATAAAATTGATTGTATCAGGAACAGTGAAAACCTCTCAGGTTTTATTTAGCTGGTTACATTATGAAAGGCCTATACCTCTTCAGAACTATATTGCATGTGTACAAATACTGCACTGCTGTTTGGTTCAGAAATGGCCTAAGCACCTGTCATCAGCACAGCAGTTCAATATCAGTCACAGAGTCATGCCAAAAAAGGGGTAAAGTATACCCAAAATCTCAAACAATAAAACCGGGAAGAACTAAGTAGTGGAGACAGACCACCACCCATGTAAAAACCTGCACAATTAAAACGGCTATTAGGATGAGGTCTGGAAAGGATTAATCTGATATTTCAAATACCTAATGTTTCAAACTTGTTTGTTACATAATGTAACAAACACAATTATACTCCACTAATTTAAGTCAAAAGGTCATTAGAAATAAGTGCTAGTTTACGTCCTCATATGCCACACATTGTAAACTTGGAATAAGACGACTTCATCCGTATTTCTAAATGGTAGCGCAGACAAGGTAAATACACTTCACAAAGGGTTTGCGGGGATGTTTTCTGAAATGTCTTTGCAGAAATCCTACCGTATGTAACTTAATTTGGATATGCTATCCATATACTGACACAGAGTGGTAGGCAAACTGTAGATCGACCTGATACACAAAACCTCTTTCCTTGTCATTTGCAGTTGTTAACTACTCCTATTGTAATTATTGCATCTGGGTGTTTAAACAATTTATTTTCCTCAAAACATCCCAAAACTGTGCATTTTGATGTCTGCTTCTATTCAATAATAGAAAAATTCTAGGCAATAAAGAAAAAATAAAACCACCAACTTACTGTGTGTGATGCTGAAATACCAAAGATGCACAATTTACAATAATTCCTGCTCTCTGAGAATTTATAGTAACAGGAATGAATTGCAAAAGAGCTTCAGCCAAAACTGAATGAAATCTCATGCACATTCGCTAGCAAATGCAGCCTGCATTTCCATCATGCCCGTTACAGCATATTGCTCCTTCTGTTTTAATCCTTTCTTAATGGGCAAGCTTATCTTCCCATTATTCAGGGAACTTTCTTGTTCATGCTTCAACAATTGCATGACAACTGATTAACAAATTGGGGAACTACTCTTTGACAGTTCTCTTACAATAGCACAGAGCTCTCAACACAGAAGATGCTGGGACCCTAATTTCTGTCTTAACTAGATTAAAGGCCATACATCTACTTTTTTATCGTAGGCCTCTAGCAGAGCATCCACTGAGATATACTTGATGACAACACTTTAACAGTCTGGCATGGCTTAAGAGCATATTTCCTACACTCTTTTGGTCTGCAGTTACTATTTAATCTTCCCTACAAAAAGTGGGAATACTGGAACTGGAGATGTGACTCTTTTTTGCAGGTCAGCACATGCTGCTGCTGAATACAAAATGTATAGGGTAATTTCAGCTCATTTCCAGGTGGAGCATTACAAACCACCATGGGCAGTCATTAGCCTCTATACAAGAGAGGTCCAAGACTGAGCTAGCAAAAATACTGAATTACTTACCACCTGTAGAGAGGGTGGTCGCTCCAGGCCAGGGTTGAGCTCATGGGCAAGGCTGTGCAAGGAAGCTGTCTGTACAATGCCTGGCCTGCGGGTCTACAGAGGACTTCAGCCTCCTGTACCGTCAGCCTCAGTCAGAATGAGCTCAAATATTCTCCAAAAATCTAAGGGTCGAAATCTGCCCTCAGATGCCTATCTGTAGCTCCCATATATGCACACAGCCAAAGAGGAACTGACCCTAAGAATGCATTAAGAAGCAAGCCCACCTAAGCAGAGGAGGACCTTCACGCTCTGAAAGTTTGTGATGTTTAACATGTGCTTCAAAACTCATATAAACCAGCTTCTCATTTGAAATTCTTAAATCAAGCAACTGCATTTTGTAACTCTATATGGTAAGAATTCATAATCTCAGCTCAGATTTTTCATTACATGATTATTTTAAAACCAGGAATGAAATAAGAATGAAATTAATGTCAGAAACATTATGACAGCACTTTAACCCTAGAAGGTGCAGCGAACATACTTCAACTGCATAACCTGTTAAAATGCATGTATCTTTGTAAATTTTGTGCAGCCTATCACTTGTTTTTTTAGAAGGCTTTCATGAGACTAATAACCTCCGCTTTAGCCTACTACTTTCTCCGATCCTGGGCAAGTACAATTCCTGCATTACCAGATTTCCAAACCTCCACAGTATCCAAAGAACCTCAACATATCTCCCACAGCTACAAATACATTTTATTGGAATTGTGCTTTTAACTCCCTGCAGAGTAGATGAGAGTTGATCACCAATAACAATGTCTTTGAAGAAGATTTGGAATAAATGTATATATAAAAAAATGCATGCATCCACATCTATTGCTACGGTTGCCATTTACGAGGACTCTGTTTAGACGCTAGAGAGCAAAACAATAACCAGTTTTCATCCAGAGCTCCTTAAGCACAAGCACAGAATGATGTACCTTACAGATTAACGTGTAGGAAGGGACAGAAGACTTTCAATTAAATAATTTATTTTTACTTGAATCACACCACATGTATAACAGACATTTAAAAATATAACCATTCTCCTCAGCCATATGTTCTGGATACAGCACTTATCAGCTAGCTGTAAGGTATATATCAGAATAAGGAATTCTGCCTTTCTTCACAACTTTCTTCTTCTGCCCTCTGACTTAACACATACGCAAATGCACACACACACATACACACACACACATGCACATTGTAGATTAATTTAGATGCTATTTCAGGTGAGGACTGGAACCACTCTAAAGCAGAAAACCGACCAGAATTTTTAAAACGGAGCCTTCTCAGACCAGACCGACACCTAATAGTCTGAGTATCACAGCACAGTCTAACATTAAATCCGTTTGTAAGAGAAGGCCAAATCAAACGATACTACTTACATGTATGAGTCTTCTTTGTTACAGAAATACCTGTAGGGAAGAAAGGATAGTAATGTTAGCAAAGTGACCACTGAGTAAATTCTTTGGACATTCTTTCATCATTACACTATTTTATTTCAGACACACAGTGGTTACTATAAAAGAGGAACGAAAATTGCAATGATTTGTATGTTAGAGGAGGGAGGATCTCCCTTCTTTGCTTACACCTCATCAGTAAATGTTTTGACACATACTGCTTAAATTTCGTGGTTGGAATGCATACCTACAAGCTGCTGCTGTTTTAAAAATTAAGCTAATGCAAACAGAAGATACCAACACCACTATGGAAGCCCCCTTTTAATTTCCATGGTTAAAAATGTTCCCACACTCATATGAACCAGTGCACATCAAGCTATCCAGACAGAACAGATTTGAGCAATACAACAATTCATTTGCTACGATATTAAGCTCAAATAGTTCTTTGACTGCAAGCTGTAGCTTATGCTCATTAAAACCAAATGAACAGCTCTCTCAATATGACTATTACTTGCCATAATTCCAAGCCAGATGCAAATATCTCCAAGCTGTTAGATATATACTTTCTGAAGTAATAAAGATGTTTTTATGCTAGACAGGCATGTGGCGGCAATCACCAACGATGGTCCAGTGCCAGTGAAATTTGAGAGGCATTTTAAATAAAGCAACAGAATGAACAGAACGAGGCAAAACTCATGATTCCAAATAAAGCTGAAATTAACTCTGTTAAATGTCATTGGAATTCATGCCTGAATACAAACAATATTGTCTCCACTTTAAGAGATAACTGGTGCTGTACTTGGGCCCCTCAGTATTTAAGCTTCACCCTCCTTGGGGGCAATTTTATGAGAAGCGAAAGAGGTTACTGGAAGCAGTACAAGTATTTGAAACATTTCATTTGTGATTAAGGCTTGTAATGAAATTTTGGAATTGGAATTGTTTGGCTTAGCATTCAGAAAAGACAGAGAGACCTGAATTTCCTTAGCTACCCTCCTATTCCTTTAGCCACCTCTTCCAAAACAAAATTACCATGGAAAAAATCAGCTTTTATTTCAGGCTGCTTTGTTGTGCAACAGCTCAGGAAGGCAGTAGGTTATAATTATTCAGAAAAATACTGATACCTTAATCTGAAAATGTAGAGGTATCTTCCAAAGTCAACAGTTTTCAAACTATTCATGTTTTTGGTAGATATGTAAATCCACAATGCCAACCCCAAATATGTAGCTAAGTTTGACATAGACAACATGAGAGGTTTTTTTTTAATTGCACTCGTGTTGCTATTTGCCTTCTGGTTTTGAATCACCGAGTTCTACAAGTGTTAGCACTTGAACCCTTCTTTTCTCCTTAAAAGAAAAGATGAGACCTGAGTAGTTCCTTGAGTAATTTTGTAAATGTGAGAAAATGCTAAATAATTAACAAAAATCAGAATACTAGTTCTTGATTATGTACTGAGTTACACAGAAAGGCCCCAGCCAAATCTGCACATTCCTCATGCTAGGAATTAGGGTTCTAGCCTCAAACTGGAGAGCCAGGGTCAGCAATAAGAACACAGAAAGAAAACAAGCATAACAAAAATGAAAAATTTAGTTACATAAGTAGCTACTACAGCTGACAAATTCATCCTTTAAATCAATATTCTGTAAGAGCCAGCTTTCTTGGATTTTTTTGCCAGTCCAATCATCGCTGGCTGGCTCAGTGGGCGGACAGGACAGGGCAGCTGCGTGTGTCAAGGAGGTGAGCGTTATCAGAGGAACGATAGCTTAGGGCAGGAAGAGGGGCAGCACGAGAAGCCACAGAGAGATCTGAAGCATCTGTGTCAAAATGCATGAACAATATCTTGTGCAGCCTTTCGTAGGAGTGCAAAACCCTGTCTCTCTAGGATTTTTTCTGAAGGTTTGCCTTACCCTTCGAATTTTAAATTACAGCCATTGTTAGAACACTTCTACCACTATGGCAGAGCATTTTTACTGCTGTTTGATTTCTTGAGTGACCACTGAAGAGCACGCACAGCTCCTGACAGAGTGTTCACCATCACAAACTGTCCTAACATTTCTTGGCAGAAGGACTTGCCCTGCCCTTGCCTATTTGGCCAGCTCCTACAGTTTTAAGGACGTTTTATGGAATGGGAAAGGTCTTAAATCTGAACACTGTTTGCAAAACTTCCTCTCCCAACACTAGTGCTAATAAATGGATACATCAGTGCTCTTTCAGCATTATGGGAGCCATATGTGTACTTTTCTCAGGAAATAATGCTTTCTGTAAAATCACTTTGAACAGAAAGTGCTTATGCTGTCACTTCTGATTACTCACAGCCTCGTCACAATGGGATTTGCCACGGCACAAAACAGACTTAGCTGTATTCGCTGACTGAGGGCCTACTTTCCCCTGATACATGAAACAGTGATGGAAATACTAGTGCTTATATTTTTTACCTTTTTTTTTTAAATATTATATGACTGGTAGGTTTTTCCAATTAGATGTTTCCATAATAATTACTGATTACCATTCTGGTAAGAACTTTCAGCTTTTTTATGCAGATATTTTTAGATAACCTTTTAAAACAGCTCTTTTATATCTTCATAATTACACTGGTATTTGCAATGAAACCAAAGTATTTTACTTTGAACTGTGGTTTTACAGTGACTAACTGCAGTCTAGTGGAACAAGGATAAATGTTGCCAGTAAGTTCAACAGGATTAGATTTAAATTAATCAGGAATCCTTACTTATGTTAAAATTTGAGTTCTGCATTTTTAAGAAGCTTTCCCTTTCACACCAGTAACTGTAAAAGACTAGAAAAAAAGGTGAGCAAAAAATGTACCAACATATCTAAACAGTTACCTAGATTAGATATATTATGACTAGTGCTTTAAACATACTCATTAAGTATGCAACACATTCACACATCATTGGGATCAGTTTTACTTTTAATGCAGGAAGCCAATGACTCTGCTATTCAGAATATTCAAGAGGTATAATAATCTATTCAAAACATTCAAGACATATAATAATCTCATAGAAATCTACATAGAAATTATTGAAAAAAAAATCAGCCTGAAAACTACTTAATGTAAAAAAGGGGAGTTACAAGATCTTTGGCTTTCTTTGGGCCAGTGCTAACTCCGGCTTGCATGTATGTTTGAATGCTTTCCTTTGAGCTGTATCCTAGAAGTCTTGCGCAGACAACTCGTCTGTTCTTTTGAAATCTGCAGGATCTCTTAGAAACTAATTCTTTGAGTCCAACATACAACAGTAATTTTCTTCACAAGATTAGGCTTGGTTAACTGACACGGCTCTCGCTTGTAAATACTTCTGGGATTGGACTATCAGTTTACATAGATTTGAGTGGACAGGATATAATAAACATTAATCCTAATACACCACCGAAAGACAAAGATTTATTTTTAATGAGTGGAGCACAAAGAACCTACCGATTCCTTTAAAAATGTTACTTAATGTAAAATCCCATTTTTTAACAGGCTTCATTTCAAGCTGCGATAAACTGGAGTACTACATGACCACTATTGGCGCTATCCTAAACAGCCAGCTTCCCGTTACTATTTCATTTAACAAATAAAAAAAATTAAAGAGATGAAGAAACAACCCTAATGTCAGTGTTGCTAATACAAAAAGACTTCCTGACTTAACCAACTTGACTTCAAAGTAAAGCAAAGGAAATGTCATGAAAATACCACAATATATCACTGCCATGGTTATCAGTGAGTGAAAGTTTCAGTATTACAGTTATCACAGAATTTATCACTTCAGCAGTGCAATCTGACATTCCCGATCAACATCAAATCTTAAAATCTTAGACTTTTCATTGTTGCTATGCAATGCTCTTTGCAACAACAATGGGCTTCATATACCATTCCCTTTCGCCCTCCCACTAACAATATGTAATTTGCCATGATGGGTGGTATTTACAAAAATAGCTTTCTGGATGCAATGAACTTTGAAGAGTATCTCCCAACAGAGACAGGATATTCTTTTGCAAGTGGTTAGCCTGACTGACCTTCACCAGCCAACTTCAAATAGAGATAACGTCTTCAAGTACAAAAAGAGGCTCAGATATTTTACACATCATAAGCTATTTCTCACAGTTGCCCATCCAAATAAAGAAGCATAATGAAACACTGCTTACTCTGTGAACCCAGATCCCCGCTGCTGTTGTACAGTTGTCAACTTCCCATATTTCAAGGGGAAAACATACTTTGATGTACAGAAAGATAAGTAAAAAGTCTCTGTCTGGCAGAATACATTACTCTGCAAAATATCAAAGGAGGATATTTTTGAGTGCAATTTTCTTCAACCTCCAAGAAAACTCTTCCTTAGAAGTTTGTATGGATAAACATATGCATCACTAGCAAAGCTCATGACTAATCTCCAGGACTTCTATTAAGCACCATTGTGTTTCCTTCGCTTTGCTTTTTATGCCAAAACCAGGTGATTAACATTGGTTTGCTGACAGTTTATCTCTGTAAATGGTGTATGTATACGATGCTTTGCTCATGTGAGTGTGTGCATCCATATATGTAATTTTTTACTTTCTTCTACAGTCCCCTCAAGCTAGCATTATGACTCTGGTGGGTTTTGGAACTTAGGCATTTTATGATGGATCAGAAATCTTGGAGAAAAAAGTTAAGATTTTAAACTCTAAGCCTCCTGCCTGATGTATTGTGTAAAATCAGAAAGAAAATGTATTTCAAGCTTGGATCACACTGTGTTTCATCCTGTCACTCCACTTCTTTTTTACTGTGGCACTACAGAAAGCTAGCAATTAGGGTGGAAGAATATATGTAACACTTGGGCACTTGCAGAGAACCTACCAAAGCATAATAATAGGTTTGAGTATTCCAAAAGGAGTTTATTCTTTTAGAAACTTTAATAATGGTTTATATGAGCGTCTGTAAGCATCTCTGGTCTGAAAGAATTTTGTGACCTTTGTAGTCCATTGTGTCAGTGACAATGGTAAAATCATACATAAAAGTACTGTAAATACAACTTAAGTGAATTTAAGCAAACAAAATGACGTTGCAAAACTGTGTCCTTGTCTAGGACACAAAAGCTGCTAATGATGATCAGTAGATGTTGCTGAAAGTGCTCTAAGTAATTTTAGTATTTTGTCTGAAAAATTATTAATGGACTCTACTGCTTGTAGTTCACAAAAAGAGAAATAAATTATGTGCTAGGGGAGCAAGGATCAAGGAAAACATCCACCAGACATGTAAGAACAAGGAAACTCTACAATTATGAAAAAAAAAAGCCGCCGCCTTTGGCTTTTAAGAACAAAATAACTTCAAATATGATAACCACAATTCTCAAATATAATATTCTGGTTTTTCCCAAAATTGTTCATGGCTGTTATTGAAAAGGAAAGCGCTCACCCTAATTTAAAGTTTTTTCAGCAGGTCTAGATCATTCCTTGGTTCTCAAACCCATAGACACATAACAAAGTTCCAGAAATCAAGACTGACCTAAATGTATTGAAAAAACCCAACCTTGCTCTCCTAAGATTCACAGCTTTTTCTTACACCTAAATTCTGTCAGAGCTTTATTCCGTTTTATTATTGAGGTGTTGCTTTAGTCTACTCCCAGAACCATATGGTTGTACCATAACTAGCTATGGAAAACTTTCAACACCACAATTCCTACTCAAATAGGGATGCAGGATATTTGAAACAAACAGGTTAAAACCTGAGAATTTTACGGAAAGTGTTTTGAGCTTATTTTACTGAGATAAACGACTTCAGCCCTTGCAACTCAAGACTGGCTTCCTGATTCTGAGAGTGACTTGCTGAAGTAATTTCTTAAAAATTATCACAGACTTTATTTATACTGTATATTGACCTAAACTGTGAGCCTTACTGCAAGTCACCATCTCATACAGTTTTAACAGTGATGGGAGAACACTGGCACGAGTGTGGCAGACGTCTCTGCCATAAGCACTATACTTTTTCCTCCCCGTGACATTCAGAGAGCAGAGTCTCCTTCAGCTAAAGGCTCTGTCCTACCAGCACACTAATGGGAACGATTCGTTTCACTTGCACTAGATACACAGGCAAGAAACTCTGTAATGTGAGTAGTTTCCTGAGGGGAATCAGTCCTCACAGCCAGCCCTCCCCACCGTCTGATTCATTGACTACCGTTCTACTTTCCTTCCAACTAGTGTGATCCTGGACAAAGAAAATATCTCAGCAGATGTGAACCATTAAACAAGTAGCACCATTTTCATGAACTCCCTGCTTGTTGATATGATGAGGAGTCAGACAGCGCCATTTGTCAAAGCAGCAAGTTTGGCATGTACACGTGCAAGCATGTATGTGAGCTGGGCACCCCACTCCCGTACAGGGAGTAGTATGGCTTCCATCCTCCACTTTGAAGCAAAAAGTTACATTTTACTTGGCTGCTCTCTCAGACCTACCATATCAGACACCTCTTCCCAAGAACACTTCTGAATTAATTTCAAAGCAACATTTTATTTAAAACACCAGCCTCTCCATTCTTACACAAGCCTTTCAGACTGTTTTGTTCAAGACTATTGACAACATTTAAAATCATGACCCAGGCCTCAAAGAGTTCATTTTATTTTCATAAAATCCAGAAAATGATCAAACTACAAATAAAAATTGAGGGTGGGAGCAATCTTCCTGTACGTTAACTCGGGCCAACTGTTTTCAGTCATTTCTCCAGGTGCATGGAAACCTAACTGGCCTTAGAGCAAAACTGAAATTCTTACACAGGGGCCCAGGAGCTGAGATATTGGCTGAGATAGCAACCGCAAGGCTGCAGCCGTCCTGATCACACCAACTCTCACCTAGAGGCAGTACTTTAAGATCAGAGATAAAAGAAGCCTCAGTGCCCCAATTCTGTGCCCTCGGGTAACTGGAACTACGATGTGAACATTTTCACACAGGCTGCCAAAGCTCTTTCACCTATGTAAACCAAAACATAATGAAACAAAACCGAACAAATATCAAATGTGTCGCTGTAGACCTTGTAACGTACATTTTGTGCAATAGGAGTTCATTATTTACGAACACTGCAAAGTTAAATGCTTGGCTTATGATTTAAAATAATCCGATGGATATTTTTATGTCAGGGAAGGGAAAAAATGGGTTCCTATTTAGAACACATTTTAAGATATAATTGTACATTATTTTTTTCTTACTCTACCCTATCATATCTTTCAATAAAGTTGGTTGTATTTAAGAATATACTCATTTATCTTCTGTGCTCTCACAGGTGCTACAGGAGACAACCAATGAAATTCTCTCAGTATTTCTATGACCAGAAAAAACCCCATTCATTAGCTGTCCATAAGGAGAATATGATCCTAAAACTCTGGAAGCTGTATACATTCGTAAAATACAACAAAGCAAACCCCTCAAAAGAAATAAATTTCCTTAATTCATGAGTTACCGACCCACCCAGTTTTTGGAAACTACAGGCAGTGAACACTGGTGCAGCAGTGGGCTACCTGCTTTTACACACAGCGCTTCCAGCTCCAGAACGAATCATTTCAGACTTAGGACTCCAGCATTCATGTATACAAGCAACCAATATTTACCAATCACAAAACCCACTCTTGTTGGGCATTAAGGCATTTCATAGCACATTGTACCATACAGTGTTTCATGTGGCAGAATCTACTTGAAATAGCATTGAGACCACATAAGACATTCTCAAATTGAAAGAATGCAAGTACATTCTGAAAAACTGTGTCCTGCACTAGCTACACACTTCTCACCCAGCTGCCCTTTCTGTAGCTTATGTTCTAGTCTAATTAAAACTATTACAAGTCATCACTCACAGATGTCTGTACACACCCTGGAAGTATATTTGTCCAGTTCTGTCCCATACAATATAAGGCATTTCTTTGCACTTCTTTTGGATGAGCATCAGCAGTAGCAAAGTCATTTCATTCCATCATCCAGACTTCCAGGTAGCATAACTATTTGCATTAAAACTCATTAAATACTACATCACTTGAGATGGGAGTGACTTGACAACATTAAGGTAGGCTCCACGTGTCTGACAACAAACCCCAAGTATTCTTCAGGTGAAAGGAAACAAATGATACAGAGTCACGTTCTGAAGTACACTTCCACAGGAATACATGGTTTTAAATGATGGCATATACGTACCCCTTTCTTTAAAATTAAAACAAAATCTAAAAATAAATGAAGTGGACAGAACTGTTTTGGTCTTCAAGAACTTCAAATCTACATCTCTGCATCTCTCCTCTTTTTTACAAAACCTTAAATCAAAGCTAGCATCCAAAAGACTTGGTTAGGTATGCTGTAACATGCCCTGCTCGTTAGTTACCTTCAAATATTCTCCCTCCTTCTGGTCTTAGCCAAATACGTTCACTGCTTTTGAAATAAAGAGATCATCAAGATTATTATAATTCAAAAAATTCAAAAACTCATTACCAACTTCAATGTCAGTCTTAACTGTCTGGTTCTCAGATATAACCATGAAAAGAGAGAGTGTTCACAGACTAGTTCTTTCAAACAAACGAAATTTACCTGATTAAAAAGTATATATAACAATTCTTTTAACACCTTTCTGTGAGAAGTTAACTTTGTACACTCATCAGTAGAAGAGAGAACCACCTTGTCAACAGTTAGGGCTGGGCAGGCCACTAGACAAATGACAGATGCTCTCTATTATCTCCTCTCCCTTCCCAAAGGGGAAGAGAAAGGGAATAAGGGAGAGAGACGTAAGGACTGGAAAAGAAAACTGAAACTGCTTTAACGAAAACAATAGTAATACAATTACATACATACAAATATATACAAAACCAATACCAAACCCAACCCAATGGCAATTGCCCCAGTGGCAATTACATCACCATCACCACTGATGCTGTGGGCAGGCACTGAGGAAATCCCAGACTGGACTCAGCAGCAGATGGGAACTGGATTCAAGAGCTGGGTTCTGGAACTGGATTCAGGAATGCATGGGTTGGGATGCAAGGCAGAACGGACAGAGTCCTCCTTGGATACCAGCTATTGAAAAAGAGAGGTTGACCCTTGTGATCCCTCAGCTTTACACTGAATACGATGTCTATGGGATGGAATGACACACCTTGTTGGTCAGTTTGGGGTCACCTGTCCTGTCTGCTCCCCCATGTGGTACACACGGTTAGCGGTGACCTTGGTCCTCACGGGAGCAAGTACAAGCAAGAGCCTTTCTGCATCCCAGTCCTTGGCTGTGACTGTGAACATCGAGTGTGATCCCTTCCAGAAGCAGACACAGTCTGCAAACACGCGCCGTTCCCTTCAGGAAGGGCAGTTACTTAGAAGAGACTGAGCTGGAAGGTGAAATCACTGAACAGAAATAGTTCTGCTCTAGCTCAAACCAGGACACACCTGTAATTCATTCACGTATTCAAAGCAGAGTAATTCTTCTGCGTGGCAAATAAAACTACGCAAGGGTTTTGCCCCTTGAAGCCAGTGGTGATTGTATATGGCAGGCAATTTCTGGCAAATGGAAGTCCTCACAGAAACCTATTAGAGCACTAAGTATGCTCTTAATCCACATCAAAACGAAATTTCAGCTTCACAGAGTTTTAACTGCTGGATAAAGTGAGGACAATGAACAAACAGTATTATTAGTATTGTAAAGATGCCAACGTGAAAAGCACCTTTCTACTGAGTTTTGCCTGTGCCACATTCCAGTGCCTTTAAGCAGTTCCTACTGTCCTACTACAAATACTGCTTGGTCAACTCTGCGATGATGGTGACTTCTAACAAAGAACAATACATCCAAGGACTATTCAGATGTGTAACTCCGATGGCAGAGGAAATGAGATGGTCAGGCTGTAAAATTAGGATGAAATAGGAAACAGGAAAGTTATGAAGTAACTGGAACTTCCTATATATTTTAACCGAAAGGTGGCATTTTGACTAGCACAATCCCCCCGATACAACACAGATACAGCTTCTCTGCTGAGCTGGAAGAAATGGCGCAGGGGAAGGACATTATCAAGTGATTTATCAACCCCGTTTGCTCTGACATACAAGTCACTCTGGGAGATCTCTGATCCAAATATAGCCACAATAAAGTCTGGGTTAACTTTCAAGAACAAGCAGAAATATCATACAAGGTGATATGTTTGCAAGGCACTTTTTTTTTTTTTTATCAATTCCTTCTCTAACTTACAATCAACCCGTGCAATTGCACTTGATCGAAAAACTTGTGTGGCAGAAAAGGTAGAATTGTAAAGTTTGAAAGATGTGAGGAATTTAGAAAACAAACAAACAAACAAAGACAATTAGATTCAGGCAAACCCCAAAATACTGAGATCTATTCCACTCCAAAAACCAGGCAACTCTATCATGGTACCTGAAAGTGTGTTTTCCCTGGTGTTATTGGGTTAGCTTTTTTGCAGTACTTTGCATCATCAAATTAGTGCTTATATATCCTCAAAACCCAAACACTATCTTCAGTTTCCAGACACAGAAACAGAAACTAAGTGGTTACACAACTAAAAGTCACGTATTTATAAACCGGTTTGCCTGGCTCATAGCAGCAATCTTAATTCAAAAACACTCCAAGCATGGATTTTCTCATTACATCTTTCACAATCAGCCCATGACTTCAAGATGATTGAGATACCGCAAGATAAGCAGCGTAACGTGTCTGAGGACCAGAATTTTAATGCTGCATCTCATACTGTAACCCACATATATTTTAGAAATGAAATTTGGGCCTCCATTCTAAAACTAGTTCATGTAATAATGTGCCATGGCCACATTTTTGTACGTGTCCCTGCTAAGATCTCATCATGAATACACAGAAAAAAAATGTTTCCTAAAGGTTTTTCAAATCATCCTATAGTATTGAAGAGAAGATTCCACCTTGACTACAGAGAACGCGTTGCTTTGCAGGTTTCTATGGGATTTAAAACGACACCTGTCTCCTAAGGTAGTGACTTCTCTGCCATGCAAGCCCTTGCAAAATCATAAAGGAAGTTCATTGAATTCCTTGGTTTACCCCAATGACTTTCACCTGGTTAACACCTTGGAAGAGTTTGGCCCATTGTGCATCAGATGAAGTCAACTTTAGATATGACTGGAGAAGTACTTTAAGTTTAATTGAAAGGTCATTAGTATTTTTAATAAGGAACATATTTTCTTTGCTGAGGTGTTCTGCAAAATGTTTATAAGGTAATATTTTTGATCCAGAAGATTTGATTCCTTACACATTATTTCATTTGTCCCAACTGAATACTTTTGCTGCAATGTGCATTTGCCTTTCCGTATTCTTCAGAGACTGACTATTGCAAAAAATTACACTTTTTTTCAAGCAGTCTCCTATTATGGTTAACTTTTTTTTTTTTTAAATTTCAAAATATACTGAGGCTGAATCTCAACTTTTCATTGCTTTGCTCTCCTGAGGAAAAGAAATAAGATTCTATTATGTTGACTTCTTTAGCTTCAATGAATGAGGGGAAAATAGGGAGAGGGAAGAATTTGTGCTAGAAGTTCATGCAAAATTTGAGACTTGAATATAGCACAAGTAGCACTTCGACACTTCAGACTCCTTCAGTGCTGAGACCCCTGGAGAGTTGAGTTTAAATCACTAAACTTATTTCAGGAAAGGGGAGAACACTCTGGAGAAAACTCTGTCGACTCCAGCAAAATTAATAAACTGGTTGCTCCTGATGTGAACTACATTTCTTCACAGGAGTTTGACAATTTTCTAATTCCCTCTTAACTAGCTTGTGAATACTGCACTTGTTGCTCCTCTTTAACAGTTATTTAATACTACAGCACAATTGAAGAGAGAAAAATTGCAAAGTTTTGCTCTCGTTGTACTTTCAGTTACAAGCATTAAAGGAAAACTATGACCTTCATCATTGTCTGTCAAAAAGGGCTGCCTACTCTTTCCTTATTTAAAATGTTTGTGGACAGAAAAAAAAAAGTTGAATCCCCAATTAGGTAATTTTTTTAAAAAGAAATCAGAAGTAATAAAGTGAAATAGATCTCAAATTAAAAAGACATGTGCCAGTTGTCTTGTCTCATATGTTCTGAAAATTTGAACAGAATTAGTGACATTTATTTTTCATATAACTGCACTCATCTAGGATAATTACACCCCAAATTTGGTTGGGCACTCACTTCGCAGAGCTCTTTTCTCCTTCTTACTAAAGACCATTGCTGTTTTCACTTCCATGTATTTAGGATGCCTGCTGATTTGTAGTGCTGTGATGGTTAGTGACGCACAGTACAGTCAAAATCTCAGCAGATCCCTGTACTCAGGGACTAGTGGAAAAGCTTAATTCCTTTACAGAGATGATTATGCTCCAGAACTCAAATGCAGCTCATAATGTACTTATATGTTTTAAGAAATAGAATAAGGTGTTAATATCCCTTTGACCTAAAGTATATTTTACAATTTCTAGAATACACATGCTTTTGAGATATCTGAATGACACTAAATAAAGCCATAAAATAAATGAGAATTGATTCCATTCGCTTTTTATAACATGTATTAAAATGTGGTATTTACCATCAAGAAATCAAAAAGGACTTGCTGAATCAATGCCCCAAAAGTGACAGTTACTTTGCAGCAAAAAGGCCTTTTTTATTATTCTAAGAAAAGGTTTTGCTTGCTTTAACTACTCAATTATAGAGCACAGATACCACCCCGCTGTATTCTTCACTTACATCAGGGCTCTGGCACACCTGTAATTGTAAGGCAAAGTTAATATGTTTCCCTGATCCTGGACCTAGGAGCACCTTTCCATCAAGTACGGAAGAACTTCCATTAGGAGATCAAAAGAGTTTCCCTTAAAAGTTCTAATCAAAGGTAGGAAAATACCTGCTGTGAATATAAAAGAGGAAGAAAGATTGTGTTGTGTTTTCCTATCTGTGTAGGTATGTGTGCTGTACACAAAAACAGCGATCACACCACAGCTATCATCACCGGAAAAGTACAGCTGGGACCCTGCGGTTGTTACTCCAGTCTTCTGGCAGCTCTGTTAACAGGCAAATGTGTGTTCCTGTTCCCAGAGCATGACAGTAAAGCTGTGTGTTGCTTCCACCATTCCAAAACCTCCTACTGCAATTCACACAGGCTTCACCGGTACATTTGTGGAATGTGAATTTCAAGGCAGCCTACCACCCTTCACATCATCCTGGCTGGGCTGGTCTTGTTCATTTGCTCTTTCAGATCTGAAAGGTTTCTTGTTCATTACACATTAAACCTGAAATGCAGCAGAGTATATCAAACAAATATTTACCATTGTCAATATGTACATCAGCCTGCCACAGAAAAAAGAAATTTTTATTTTAGATACAAGCCCCTAGCAAAAATTCTGCCTCCAATACACGTTCCAGACAGACTTTAGCCTTTTTTCCCCCTTTTGCACAGAACTCATGGAAACTATTGGTGTCTTGTATCTCTCTTATACATCAGCCTGTGGGAAGAGACCTGTTTCTATGACTTCAGTGAGCTGATGTGATTGACACAGTGTGGTTGAACCCACCAGACAAAAATTATGTGGTTAAGATTTCAACAGTATGCATTAAGACCTGAGGGACCTGTACTCACATTCTGGTTTTGCCATCAATTCCTTCAATGACTGGGCAAAATACACATAATTTCTATATATTACAATCTCCTACCAACAAAACAGGTCATTTCAGCCTGACTCTTTGTCTCTTTACCTAGTCAGTTCAAACAATCTTTTTAGGATGGGTCCTGATTCTTGATATAAGTTTGGATCAACTTTATTTCTCCATGCTTCTTAACTTTAAAAAATATTCTCCAGAGGTCAAAATCACTGAGAATCATCACAACAAAAATGTTCTGGTTTTGAAAAAACAGAGAAATTTGGTTAAAAGAAATCATTTTTCAGTCTATTCTGTACTTTGTATCACCAACCACAACATCTACCAGAAACTGTAACTATTTCTAACCACTTTTAGGCAGCAAAATTATTTCCTTAAACTTCCTGCTCCCTGAAGACAATAGTTCCCTCAGTAGCAGTAAAAAAAAAAAAAAAAAAGGCATGAAAATATCCAAATAATCCCACATTAGTTATTCTCAGGGCTCTAGGGAAATTAAACAAGGGTGGGAAAAAGGCATAACCTGACTCTTTTACATACACAGCTCAAATTTACAGCATTAGCAATTGAAGCTCAAGACAAGAACTGAGCACTGGTCTGTAAATTTATTCTAATGACATCACTGCCAGGATTATCCTCTTGGGGATGGCTTGTGTAGGGGGTTGGGAGGAGAAGGCAAGGGATTGAGGAAGGGAGATTTGATTATGTTTGAGCTATTTCGATTTGAGGATGCTCTTAACTGACAAAATAGAAAGCATCTTATCTGAGAAGGGATTTCACTCAGCTGCTTTAAAAATCCTCCATACGTACTCAAAGTCAGCATATTCCCTGGAGGATCAATTGGCTTGACAAACTCCAGACATCCTCTATACCACCTTAAAAAAAAAAAAAAAAGTATTTCCATATAAAAAACTTTCTCCAGGGGAAAGCTTAATAAGCATGGGTTTGTCCTGGGGCAATTAAAAAAGAACTTTTTATAAGTAAATTTAGTGCTCATGAAAGTTGCTGCATTGACAACACTTGATACCAAAGGGTTCTCTTTAATCCAACAAGCTGCATCAGGGCAAATGTCTCCTGCCACTGCTCTTGATCTCACAGTAGGGTGAACTAGATCTAAAGGGGGTGGGTGAGAGGGACCTTAGCTCTTCAGGCTCATTCACCAAGAAAACTTACTTTTACATTACAAGCTGGTTCACTGATTTAAAAAATACTCATCCAAATATTTGAAATGCTTGAATGACTTTCTACATTTTAAGTAGTGAAGTATTGCTCTCTGCTGAAAGGGCCAAGATGACCAACAGCTATGGTCAAAAGAATCTTTGAATGGAGCTACCTGGTACACAGGTAAAAAGCAAGCAAAAAAAATGACACCTGCTTCAGAAGATTTCTCAGATTCCTGGCACTAAGACGTTGAGTTTATCTAAGATACTGCCCAAGAGCAGTCAATTTCAACAGAGCTCTTTCTCTTGCAAATTATACACAATAATACTTGTCAACTTTTTGTATTATACTTTTTGTGGGTATTGCTGTATTTGCATGCCACATATCTATATAATTATCCCTAGACAGCAGTGATACCCAGAGAACAATTCCTGTAAAGACAAAATATAGAAAGAATGTAATGGAAGAAAAAAGTTTTCCATTTTAAAACCCCAAAATCATTCTTACTAGTGGGCTTATGGTCCCTTGCAGAATACAGAAAATTTAGGAACTAAACCATGAAAGTCAGATAGATCTGAAATGTGATCCTTAGCTGGAGATCAAGGGAAGGATTGCCAAATCACAGCCAGATCCTTACAGCCGAAGGATCCCTGGGCAGCTCCCAGCTGGGTCATCCATCCCCTGGGGTAGCTGAGCACTGCTGATTCCCAGACCGGATCATGATCCCTATGGCATGGAAAGCAGACACGCTCATGTGCATATGTTAAGGGTCGAGGGCCGAGGTAACAACC